>NC_059442.1:168705367-168755367 GCF_905237065.1 Salmo salar | reverse complement strand
TAGAGAGGAACCAGGCTATGACGGGTGGCCAGTCCTCTTCTGGCTGTGCAGGGTGGATATTATAACAGAACATGGTCAAGATGTTAAAATGTTAAAATGTTCATAAATGACCAGCATGGTCAAATAATAATAATCATAGTAGTTGTCGAGGGTGCAACAAGCACGTCCGGTGAACAGGTCAGGGTTCCATAGCCGCAGGCAGAACAGTTGAAACTGGAGCAGCAGCACGGCCAGGTGGACTGGGGACAGCAAGGAGTCATCATACCAGGTAGTCCTGAGGCATGGTCCTAGGGCTCAGGTCCTCCGAGCGAAAGACAGAAAGAGGGAAAGAGAGAATTAGAGAGAGCATGTTTAAATACACACAGGACACCGGATAAGACAAGAGAAATACTCCAGATGTAACAGACTGACCCTAGCCCCCCGACACATAAACTACTGCAGCATAAATACTGGAGGCTGAGACAGGAGGGATCAGAAGACACTGTGGCCCCATCCGATGATACCCCCGGACAGGGCCAAACAGGCAGGATATAACCCCACCCACTTTGCCAAAGCACAGACCCCACACCACTAGAGGGATGTCTCCAACCACCAACTTACCGTCCTAAGACAAGGCCGAGTATAGCCCACAACGATCTCCGCCATGGCACAACCCAAGGGGGGGCGCCAACCCAGACAGGAAGACCACGTCAGTGACTCAACCCACTCAAGTGACGCACCCCTCCCATGGACGGCATGGAAGAACACCAGTAGGCCAGTGACTCAGCCCCTGTAAAAGGGTTAGAGGCAGAGAATCCCAGTGGAAAGAGGGGAACCGGCAAGGCAGAGACAGCAAGGGCGGTTCGTTGCTCCAGCCTTTCCGTTCACCTTCACACTCCTGCGCCAGACTATACTTAATCATAGGACCTACTGAAGAGATAAGTCTTCAGTAAAGACTTAAAGGTTGAGACTGAGTCTGCGTCTCTCACATTGGTAGGCAGACCATTCCATAAAAATGGAGCTCTATAGGAGAAAGCCCTACCTCCAGCCGTTTGCTTAGAAATTCTAGGGACAATTAGGAGGCCTGCGTCTTGTACCGTAGCGTACGTGTAGGTATGTACGGCAGGACCAAATCAGAAAGATAGGTAGGAGCAAGCCCATGTAATGCTTTGTAGGTTAGCAGTAAAACCTTGAAATCAGCCCTTGCCTTAACAGGAAGCCAGTGTAGGGAGGCTAGCACTGGAGTAATATGATCAAATTTTTTGGTTCTAGTCAGGATTCTAGCAGCCGTATTTAGCACTAACTGAAGTTTATTTAGTGCTTTATCCGGGTAGCCGGAAAGTAGAGCATTGCAGTAGTCCAGCCTAGAAGTAACAAAAGCATGGATTAATTTTTCTGCGTCATTTTTGGACAGAAAATTTCTGATTTTTGCAATGTTACGTAGATGGAAAAAAGCTGTCCTTGAAACAGTCTTGATATGTTCTTCAAAAGAGAGATCAGGGTCCAGAGTAACGCCGAGGTCCTTCACAGTTTTATTTGAGACGACTGTACAACCATCCAGATTTATTGTCAGATTCAACAGAAGATCTCTTTGTTTCTTGGGACCTAGAACAAGCATCTCTGTTTTGTCCGAGTTTAAAAGTAGAAAGTTTGCAGCCATCCACTTCTTTATGTCTGAAACACAGGCTTCTAGCGAGGGCAATTTTGGGGCTTCACCATGTTTCATTGAAATGTACAGCTGTGTGTCGTCCGCATAGCAGTGAAATTTAACATTATGTTTTCGAATAACATCCCCAAGAGGTAAAATATATAGTGAAAACAATAGTGGTCCTAAAACGGAACCTTGAGGAACACCGAAATTTACAATTGATTTGTCAGAGGACAAACCATTCACAGAGACAAACTGATATCTTTCCGACAGATAAGATCTAAACCAGGCCAGAACTTGTCCATGTAGACCAATTTGGGTTTCCAATCTCTCCAAAAGAATGTGGTGATCGATGGTATCAAAAGCGGCACTAAGATCTAGGAGCACGAGGACAGATGCAGAGCCTCGGTCTGACGTCATTAAAAGGTCATTTACCACCTTCACAAGTGCAGTCTCAGTGCTATGATGGGGTCTAAAACCAGACTGAAGCGTTTCGTATACATTGTTTGTCTTCAGGAAGGCAGTGAGTTGCTGTGCAACAGCTTTTTCAAAAATTTTTGAGAGGAATGGAAGATTCGATATAGGCCGATAGTTTTTTATAATTTCTGGATCAAGATTCGGCTTTTTCAAGAGAGGCTTTATTACTGCCACTTTTAGTGAGCTTGGTACACATCCGGTGGATAGAGAGCCGTTTATTATGTTCAACATAGGAGGGCCAAGCACAGGAAGCAGCTCTTTCAGTAGTTTAGTTGGAATAGGGTCCAGTATGCAGCTTGAGGGTTTGGAGGCCATGATTATTTTCATCATTGCGTCAAGAGATATAGTACTAAAACACTTTAGTATCTCCCTTGATCCTAGGTCCTGGCAGAGTTGTGTAGACTCAGGACAATGGAGCTTTGGAGAAATACCCAGATTTAAAGAGGAGTCTGTAATTTGCTTTCTAATGATCATGATCTTTTCCTCAAAGAAGTTCATAAATGTATTACTGCTGAAGTGAAAGCCATCCTCCATTTGCGAAGGCTGCTTTTTTAGTTAGCTTTGCGACAGTATCAAAAAGAAATTTCGGATTGTTCTTATTTTCCTCAATTAAGTTGGAAAAATAGGATGATCGAGCAGCAGTAAGGGCTCTTCGATACTGCACGGTACTGTCTTTCCAAGCTAGTCGGAAGACTTCCAGTTTGGTGTGGCGCCATTTCCGTTCCAATTTTCTGGAAGCTTGCTTCAGAGCTTGTGTATTTTCTGTATACCAGGGAGCTAGTTTCTTATGACAGATGTTTTTAGTTTTTAGGGGTGCAACTGCATCTAGGGTATTGCGCAAGGTTAAATTGAGTTCCTCGGTTAGGTGGTTAACTGATTTTTGTCCTCTGACGTCCTTGGGTAGGCAGAGGCAGTCTGGAAGGGCATCAAGGAATCTTTGGGTTGTCTGAGAATTTATAGCACGACTTTTAATGCTCCTTGGTTGGGGTCTGAGCAGATTATTTGTTGCAATTGCAAACGTAATAAAAGAGAATAGCATTCTCAAATCCTTTTGTCCAGGTGGGAAAGGGCAGTGTGGAGTGCAATAGAGATTACATAATCTGTGGATCTGTTAGGGCGGTATGCAAATTGGAGTGGGTCTATGGTTTCTGGGATAATGGTGTTGATGTGAGCCGTGAACAGCCTTTCAAAGCACTTCATGGATACAGATGTGAATGCTACGGGTCGGAAGTATTTTGGCAGGTTACCTTAGTGTTCTTGAGCACAGGGACTATGGTGGTCTGCTTGAAACATGGGTATTACAGACTCAGACAGGGAGAGGTTGAAAATGTAATTGAAGACACCTGCCAGTTGTTCAGCGTATGCTCGGCGTACACGTCCTGGCCGCGGCCTTGTTATGTTGACCTGTTAAAGGTCTTACTACCATCGGCTGCGGAGAGCGTGATCACACAGTCGTCCGGAACAGCTGGTGCTCTCATGCATGTTTCAGTGTTACTTGCCTCTAAGCGAGCAGAGAAGTAATTTAGCTTATATAGTTGGTCCCCCATTTGCTACTATAACAGCCTCCACTCTTCAGGGAAGGCTTTCCAACAGATGTTGGAACATTGCTACTGTGACTTGCTTCCATTTAGCCACATTATTCCTCCTCCTCCAAACTTTACAGTTGGCACTATTTATTGGAGCAGGTAGGATTCTCCTGGCATCCGCCAAACCCCGCTTCGTCCGTCAGACTGCCAGATGGTGAAGCGTGATTCATCACTCCAGAGAACGCGTTTCCGTTGCTCCAAGAGTCCAATGGCGGCAAGCTTTACACCACTCCAGCCGACACACGGAATTGCGCATGGTGATCTTAGGCTTGTGTGCGGCTGCTCGGCCATGGAAACCCATTTCATGAAGCTCCCGACGAACAGTTCTTGTGCTGACGTTGCTTCCAGAGGCAGTTTGGAACTCAGTGTTGCAACCGAGGACGGACAATTTTTACGCACTACACGCTTCAGCACTCGGCGGTCCCGTTCTGTGAGCTTATGTGGCCTACCACTTCGTGGCTGAGCCGTTGTTGCTCTTAGATGTTTCCACTTCACAGTATCAGCATTTACAGTTGACCGGGGACAGCTCTAGCAGTGCAGAAATTTGCCGAACTGACTTGTTGGAAAAGTGGCATCCTATGACGGTGCCACGTTGAAAGTCACAGAGCTCTTCAGTACGGGCCATTCTACTGCCAATGTTTGTCTATGGAGATTGCATGGCTGTGTGCTCGATTTTATACACCTGTCAGCAACGGTGTGGGTGAAATAGCCGAATTCACTAATCTGAAGGGGTGTCAACATACTTTTGTATATAGAGAGAGAAAAAGAGAGAGAGAAAAAGAGAGAGAGAGAGAGAGAGAGAAAGAGAGCGAGTGTGCAGGTGTGTGTGCCTGTGCCTGTAGGTGTTTGCACGTGTGTGTTTGAGTACGTGTGTGTGTTTGAGTACGTGTGTGTGTTTGAGTACGTGCGTGTGTGTTTGAGTACGTGTGTGTTTGAGTACGTGCGTGTGTGTTTGAGTACGTGCGTGTGTGTTTGAGTATTCTCAGCACTAGTGGACTCCTGAGTCTTTTCCCTCTCCCCTCTCCCTGCTGCTCCTCTCCACATAGTGAATATTCACAACGCAGGCCAACTCGCTCTCGTTCACAGGTGGCTGACTGGAACCAGTGTAAGTGCTTATTTTAGATTCCTGTCAAGCTGTCCCCAGATTCTGGGTTGCTGCGCTCCGCTGCCGCAGCTACAAACAAAGTCAGGCAGCACCTGCGGCGAGCCGAGCAGCCGGCCGCTGCACTAAGGTTTTTCAGGAGAGCTACCGGCCCACCGTTGACCCTCGCCTGGGGCCTGACAGCGAGAGAGGAGAGGAAGGCTCTCCCAAATGGCACCCTATTCCCTATACAGGGCACAACGTTTGGGCTTCCCGGTCAGAAGAAGTGCACTCGAAAAGGGCATAGGGTGCCATTTGGAACGTAATTGACGTCTTGTGGCCGGGAGGGTTGGAGCGATGGAGGGATGGAGGGGTGGAGGGGTGGAGGGATGGAGGGATGGAGGGATGGAGGGATAGAGGGATGGCGGGGTGGGGGGATGGAGGGATGGAGGGATGGAGGGATGGAGGGATAGAGGGATGGAGAGAGAGGGGTGGAGAGATGGAGGAATGGTGGGATGGAGGGATGGAGGGATGGAGGGATGGAGGGATGGAGAGATGGAGAGGTGGAGAGATGGAGGGGTGGAGGGATGGAGGAATGGAGGAATGGAGGGATGGAGAGATGGAGGTGGAAATAGGGGTGGAGTTAGGAATGGAGGGATGGAGAGATGGAGGGGTGGAGAGATGGAGGGGTGGAGGGATGGAGGAATGGAGGGATGGAGGAATGGAGGAATGGAGGGATGGAGAGATGGAGGGGTGGAGGGGTGGAGGGATGGAGGGATGGAGGGGTGGAGGGATGGAGGGATGGAGGGATGGAGGGATGTGACCATGTCCGCTCTAACAAACAACAAAGTAGAAAACGGTGGTCCTGGTGTATAGTTTGCAGATGGGGTTCTCTAGCCTAGGGAATGGTGGTCCTGGTGTATAGTTTGCAGATGGGGTTCTCTAGCCTAGGGAATGGTGGTCCTGGTGTATAGTTTGCAGATGGGGTTCTCTAGCCTAGGGAATGGTGGTCCTGGTGTATAGTTTGCAGATGGGGTTCTCTAGCCTAGGGAATGGTGGTGCTGGTGTATATTTTGCAGATGGGGTTCTCTAGCCTAGGGAATGGTGGTGCTGGGACAGGAATGGCAAGGTGCGCTGTGCCCTAGTGTGGCATAGCCTGCATTACCTGGGTAGCAATCATCTACAGTTAGGACCCCTTTGAAGCACTCATAGCTTTGTAGCTTTGACTGGGAGTCAGCTGTGGCAGAGTGAGCAGGAAGGAGGAAGTGGAGGGGTGGGTTGGTGATGGGAGTTAGCTGTGGTATAGTGAGCAGGAAGGAGGAAGTGGAAGGGTGGGTTAGTGATGGGAGTTAGCTGTGGTATAGTGAGCAGGAAGGAGGAAGTGGAAGGGTGGGTTAGTGATGGGAGTTAGCTGAGGTATAGTGAGCAGGAAGGAGGAAGTGGAAGGGTGGGTTAGTGATGGGAGTTAGCTGTGGTATAGTGAGCAGGAAGGAGGAAGTGGAAGGGTGGGTTAGTGATGGGAGTTAGCTGTGGTATAGTGAGCAGGAAGGAGGACGTGCCGGCATGGTGATGTATGAGGAATGTGTGAGTGTCTAAGAGATAGGGCTTTCTGTGTGTTAAAATTACGTAGGAATGAAGATGTGGGATTCCTTTAATTTAAAGGAAAAATTCACCCAAAACGATGTTTTTGGTGTTTGTTTCGTTAGTCCATTGTTGACCATTTGCTTGTCAGCAATCACGTTTTTTCAAGATATGTAACTTTCAAAATACAGACATCATCCCTGTATGATGTATTTTGCATCATTTGATGCAGCGTTTTGCATTTGTATTTTGAAAGTTACGTATCTTGAAAAAAAAAACGTGTTTGCCGACAAGCAAAACATGGCCCCTAAATCCTCTCCGTGCTCCTCGGAAGCCCTGACACTCTGAGTCTCTCTCTGGATCTCTAAGTTACAACCTTCAAATGACAGGGCCTGCCACAACAACATTATATAGTATCCCCTCTTCATGGTTACAGACCCAACAACATTATATAGTATCCCCTCTTCATGGACCCAACAACATTATATAGTATCCCCTCTACATGGTTCAGACCCAACAACATTATATAGTATCCCCTCTTCATGGTTACAGACCCAACAACATTATATAGTATCCCCTCTTCATGGTTCCAGACCCAACAACATTATATAGTATCCCCTCTTCATGGTTACAGACCCAACAACATTATATAGTATCCCTCCTCATGGTTACAGACCCAACAACATTATATAGCATCCCTCCTCATGGTTACAGACCCAACAACATTATATAGTATCCCATCTTCATGGTTTCAGACCCAACAACATTATATAGTATCCCCTCTTCATGGTTACAGACCCAACAACATTATATAGTATCCCCTCTTCATGGTTCCAGACCCAACAACATTATATAGTATCCCCTCTTCATGGTTACAGACCCAACAACATTATATAGTATCCCCTCTTCATGGTTACAGACCCAACAACATTATATAGTATCCCCTCTTCATGGTTACAGACCCAACAACATTATATAGTATCCCTCCTCATGGTTACAGACCCAACAACATTATATAGTATCCCCTCTTCATGGTTACAGACCCAACAACATTATATAGTATCCCCTCTTCATGGTTACAGACCCAACAACATTATATAGTATCCCCTCTTCATGGTTCCAGACCCAACAACATTATATAGTATCTCCTCCTCATGGTTACAGACCCAACAACATTATATAGTATCCCCTCTTCATGGTTCCAGACCCAACAACATTATATAGTATCCCCTCTTCATGGTTCCAGACCCAACAACATTATATAGTATCCCCTCTTCATGGTTACAGGCCCAACAACATTATATAGTATCCCTCTTCATGGTTCCAGACCCAACAACATTATATAGTATCCCCTCTTCATGGTTACAGACCCAACAACATTATATAGTATCCCCTCTTCATGGTTCCAGACCCAACAACATTATATAGTATCCCCTCTTCATGGTTACAGACCCAACAACATTATATAGTATCCCCTCTTCATGGTTCCAGACCCAACAACATTATATAGTATCCCCTCTTCATGGTTACAGACCCAACAACATTATATAGTATCCCCTCTTCATGGTTCCAGACCCAACAACATTATATAGTATCTCCTCCTCATGGTTACAGACCCAACAACATTATATAGTATCCCCTCTTCATGGTTACAGACCCAACAACATTATATAGTATCCCCTCTTCATGGTTACAGACCCAACAACATTATATAGTATCCCCTCTTCATGGTTACAGACCCAACAACATTATATAGTATCCCCTCTTCATGGTTCCAGACCCAACAACATTATATAGTATCCCCTCTTCATGGTTACAGACCCAACAACATTATATAGTATCCCCTCTTCATGGTTACAGACCCAACAACATTATATAGTATCCCCTCTTCATGGTTACAGACCCAACAACATTATATAGTATCCCCTCTTCATGGTTCCAGACCCAACAACATTATATAGTATCCCCTCTTCATGGACCCAACAACATTATATAGTATCCCTCCTCATGGTTACAGACCCAACAACATTATATAGTATCCCCTCTTCTTGGTTACAGACCCAACAACATTATATAGTATCCCTCCTCATGGTTACAGACCCAACAACATTATATAGTATCCCCTCTTCATGGTTACAGACCCAACAACATTATATAGTATCCCCTCTTCATGGTTACAGACCCAACAACATTATATAGTATCCCCTCTTCATGGTTACAGACCCAACAACATTATATAGTATCCCTCCTCATGGTTACAGACCCAACAACATTATATAGTATCCCCTCTTCATGGTTACAGACACAACAACATTATATAGTATCCCCTCTTCATGGTTACAGACCCAACAACATTATATAGTATCCCCTCTTCATGGTTCCAGACCCAACAACATTATATAGTATCCCCTCTTCATGGTTACAGACCCAACAACATTATATAGTATCCCCTCTTCATGGTTCCAGACCCAACAACATTATATAGTATCCCCTCTTCATGGTTACAGACCCAACAACATTATATAGTATCCCCTCTTCATGGTTACAGACCCAACAACATTATATAGTATCCCCTCTTCATGGTTACAGACCCAACAACATTATATAGTATCCCCTCTTCATGGTTCCAGACCCAACAACATTATATAGTATCCCCTCTTCATGGTTACAGACCCAACAACATTATATAGTATCCCCTCTTCATGGTTACAGACCCAACAACATTATATAGTATCTCCTCCTCATGGTTACAGACCCAACAACATTATATAGTATCCCCTCTTCATGGTTACAGACCCAACAACATTATATAGTATCCCCTCTTCATGGTTACAGACCCAACAACATTATATAGTATCCCCTCTTCATGGTTCCAGACCCAACAACATTATATAGTATCCCCTCTTCATGGTTACAGACCCAACAACATTATATAGTATCCCCTCTTCATGGTTACAGACCCAACAACATTATATAGTATCCCCTCTTCATGGTTACAGACCCAACAACATTATATAGTATCCCCTCTTCATGGTTCCAGACCCAACAACATTATATAGTATCCCCTCTTCATGGTTCCAGACCCAACAACATTATATAGTATCCCCTCTTCATGGTTACAGACCCAACAACATTATATAGTATCCCCTCTTCATGGTTACAGACCCAACAACATTATATAGTATCCCCTCTTCATGGTTACAGACCCAACAACATTATATAGTATCCCTCCTCATGGTTACAGACCCAACAACATTATATAGTATCCCCTCTTCATGGTTACAGACCCAACAACATTATATAGTATCCCCTCTTCATGGTTACAGACCCAACAACATTATATAGTATCCCTCCTCATGGTTACAGACCCAACAACATTATATAGTATCCCCTCTTCATGGTTCCAGACCCAACAACATTATATAGTATCTCCTCCTCATGGTTACAGACCCAACAACATTATATAGTATCCCCTCTTCATGGTTCCAGACCCAACAACATTATATAGTATCCCCTCTTCATGGTTCCAGACCCAACAACATTATATAGTATCCCCTCTTCATGGTTACAGACCCAACAACATTATATAGTATCCCCTCTTCATGGTTACAGACCCAACAACATTATATAGTATCCCCTCTTCATGGTTACAGACCCAACAACATTATATAGTATCCCCTCTTCATGGTTACAGACCCAACAACATTATATAGTATCCCCTCTTCATGGTTACAGACCCAACAACATTATATAGTATCCCCTCTTCATGGTTCCAGACCCAACAACATTCCAGACCCAACAACATTATATAGTATCCCCTCTTCATGGTTCCAGACCCAACAACATTATATAGTATCCCCTCTTCATGGTTACAGACCCAACAACATTATATAGTATCCCCTCTTCATGGTTACAGACCCAACAACATTATATAGTATCCCTCCTCATGGTTACAGACCCAACAACATTATATAGTATCCCCTCTTCATGGTTACAGACCCAACAACATTATATAGTATCCCCTCTTCATGGTTACAGACACAACAACATTATATAGTATCCCCTCTTCATGGTTACAGACCCAACAACATTATATAGTATCCCCTCTTCATGGTTACAGACCCAACAACATTATATAGTATCCCCTCTTCATGGTTACAGACCCAACAACATTATATAGTATCCCCTCTTCATTGTTCCAGACCCAACAACATTATATAGTATCCCCTCTTCATGGTTACAGACCCAACAACATTATATAGTATCCCCTCTTCATGGTTACAGACCCAACAACATTATATAGTATCCCCTCTTCATGGTTACAGACCCAACAACATTATATAGTATCCCCTCTTCATGGTTACAGACCCAACAACATTATATAGTGTCCCCTCCTCATGGTTACAGACCCAACAACATTATATAGTATCCCCTCTTCATGGTTACAGACCCAACAACATTATATAGTATCCCCTCTTCATGGTGAGCTAAGCTAAGGACGTAGTTGGTACTTTTTTAAATGGACAGCGACAGAAATCAGAACATGGGTCGTTATTACAGACAATGAGCCGTTCTTTCAGTATTCTCCCTGTACACCAAGTCAGAACTTAAGGATAAATAACAGAGGGGGAATATAAGCAGACAATTAAAGCACTTACAATATTTTTATGATGACATTTCTCTAAAAAAGGTTATAGGCTACATGTGCACCACCAAGTCAGAACAGTAGGATAAGTTCTGATGGGGAAAGGGACTGAATTATTAGGGTGAGACACATGGGCTACTAACAGCTTACTACACAACATACACTTAGCATTACCTTCTGATCTACAATATACATAACTCCCTTGCATATTGCATCATTTATACATCATTTATCTTTTTGGACTGACCTGAACAGGAAGGTGGCGCTGCGGTCCTTCTTGTAGGCAAACTTTATCATCAAAGTCTGACATTCTCTGGATGAAGTCATTGCTGGATTGACAACATGGTCAATGTATTCAACCTCTGGTCCATGGCGTGTGAATGTTTATCTTTTTAAAGCTTGGAAAAGAGACAGGCATATTTTTTTTTTAAACTTAAACCCAGACTTGGACCACACACCATCTCCACCGAATAGCAGCAAAATAGTGATAGCTTTGCGTCTCTCGCAGTTAGCCACTGATTCCTTCCAAACCCCTCATTGTTCAATTTGCGTTTTCCGACTTGTTGTGTAATGTTTATGTCCAACGGCCGATGAGCACCGATACGTTTTGTCTATAATTTCTCTGAATATGACATGGACTGAAAAGGATTTACCAGAAGATTGTCAATGTGATTCATGAATATGACTACTTGTCTAGCTAGCTAACTAGCTAGCTAACTAGCTAACTAGCTCGATTTTGAAAGTACGACGTTGACATGATCAGTCCAATCAAAGCTACGGTAGATCTAACGTGATTTGACGTTATTTTATCTGTGGCCGATGACCTTGAGTCTTCTTGGATGGGCACTTCTAATGTAACTCTATGGCAGCACCCAAAGGGGCTTGAATTGTCTAGCTCTCCCTGTAGATTCTGTGGTGACATAGTGTCCCCATGAGTGACCTACGCGGTGTGCTTTCGCAGGCTGCCCCTTCCACCACTGAAACATCTGCATTTTGGAGATGCCTTACTCAAGGAATAGACCATGTTTGTATACGGCTTTACTAACTCAAGGATTCTTAAAAAAATAAAATAATGGACATTGTTTGCAAACTGATATGTGACATGAATTAATGCCAAAATAACATGCAAAACACATTTTTATTAGCTGAACAGGGCGGGCTCAAAACGGCCCTGAATGATGTCATCACTGGATTTGAGTGTGTTTAATCATGTGTGTGATTTGAGTGTGTTTATCACATGTGTGTAAGTGTGTGATTTGAGTATGTTTAATCATGACTTATTTCCTACTTGATTAATGATTTGTTGAGGCCCACATGGAGGAGAGGGATGGTGAAGGGAAGAAGAGAAGGAGTGGAGGACTGACAAGGAGAGGATGAAAATAAAGGAGAGATGGACTAACAGTGCCCCCTGGGGATGAGTGAGCCACTGGCTTAGCCTCCCTCTCTCTCCCTCTCTCTCTCCCTCTCTCTCTCTCTCTCCTTCTCTCTCTCTCTCTCTCTCTCCTTCTCTCTCTCTCTCTCCTTCTCTCTCTCTCTCTCTCTCTCTCTCTCTCTCTCTCTCTCTCTCCCTCTCTCTCTCCCTCTCTCTCTCCCTCTCTCTCTCTCTCTCCTTCTCTCTCTCTCTCTCTCTCTCTCTCTCTCTCTCTCTCTCTCTCTCTCTCTCTCTCTCTCTCTCTCTCTCTCTCGCTCTCTCTCTCTCTCTCTCTCTCTTTCTTTCTCTCTCTCTCTCTCTCTCTCTCTCTCTCTCTCTCTCTCTCTCTCTCTCTCTCTCGCTCTCTCTCTCTCTTTCACTCTTTTTCTTTCTCTCTCTCTCTCACTCTGTCTCTCTCTGAAGTCTCTACAGCACCACAGGCTATCAGAGTGAAGGCTCTCAGAGTGAAGGCTCTCAGAGTGAAGGCTGTCAGAGTGAAGGCTCTCAGAGTGAAGGCTCTCAGAGTGAAGGCTCTCAGAGTGAAGGCTCTCAGAGTGAAGGCTCTCAGAGTGAAGGCTCTCAGAGTGAAGGTTCTCAGAGTGAAGGCTCTCAGAGTGAAGGCTCTCAGAGTGAAGGCTCTCAGAGTGAAGGCTCTCAGAGTGAAGGCTCTCAGAGTGAAGGCTCTCAGAGTGAAGGTTCTCAGAGTGAAGGCTATCAGAGTGAAGGCTCTCAGAGTGAAGGCTCTCAGAGTGAAGTTCTCAGAGTGAAGGCTCTCAGAGTGAAGGCTCTCAGAGTGAAGGCTCTCAGAGTGAAGGCTCTCAGAGTGAAGGCTCTCAGAGTGAAGGTTATCAGAGTGAAGGCTCTCAGAGTGAAGGTTCTCAGAGTGAAGGCTCTCAGAGTGAAGGCTCTCAGAGTGAAGGCTCTCAGAGTGAAGGCTCTCAGAGTGAAGGCTCTCAGAGTGAAGGCTCTCAGAGTGAAGGCTCTCAGAGTGAAGGTTCTCAGAGTGAAGGCTCTCAGAGTGAAGGCTCTCAGAGTGAAGGCTCTCAGAGTGAAGGCTCTCAGAGTGAAGGCTCTCAGAGTGAAGGCTCTCAGAGTGAAGGCTCTCAGAGTGAAGGGAGCAAAGAGGGCAGCCTGGCCAAATACACCTGCTTACTGGATGTCTGCAGCGAAGAGAACTATTACATCTCCCTTCCTCTTACTGGTCTCACATCTCTCTTTCTCTAACATAACTTTCTCTCTTTCTCATTCACATTTTTCTCTGTGCCCCCATTTCTCTCTCTCATGTGCTGCTAGAGTATATCTATATATCTCTCTCCTTCCTCTGCAGAGTCAGGTGCTGAGGACTGGGCAGGACAGTCAAACCGACATCCATCTGTACTTTACACTTCCTGTTTCCCATCGCTGCCGCCCGCACTCCCTTCCTGACTCTGCTGATGAAATATCAATGTCTCCGTCGCCATTTTCACACCGGGGAGACCAACCACTAATTTTTATGACTCTTGCACACACAAAGAAATAGAGAAAGAGACAGTCTGTTGAGGAAAAATGGAGAAAAAGAAAACACCACAATACAAACAGGGGAAAGAAAAAACACCTCAAAAAAAAGATTTTTCCTCTCTTAAATAAATTCCACTGCCATCTTGTACATTTTTTATTTTGTGCATTTGGCTCTAGGCCCCATCTGCGCCCCAGCTGCTAGCGGAGGGAAGCGATGGCCCTTCTGCACTACAGAACAACAGCCAGTGGTAATTGCTAGTGGAAGAGATTAAATGCAGTCGATGAAAATGTTTACTGGCAATGAATATGCATAATGATGAGTAGGAAATGTTACCGCAAGATTAAAAAGGAGAGGAGATGGGGCTTGTTTACCACATTGCGGAAAGAGTGATAGAGAATATAGAGGAGTGAAGGAGAGAGAGAGAGAAGGGAGAAGGGAGCAAGAGTCAGAGAGGGGGAAAGAGAGGGGGTGAGATAGATAGAGAGAGAGAGAGAGAGAGAGAGAGGGGAAAGAGAGGGGTGAGATGATAGAGAGAGAGAGAAGGGGGTGAGAGAGAGAGAGAGAGAGGGAAAGAGAGGGGTGAGATAGATAGAGAGAGAGAGAGAGGTGAGATAGAGAGAGAGAGGGGGAAAGAGAAAGGGGTGTAAGAGAGAGAGAAAGTGAGGGAGAGAGGGGGTGAGAGAGAGAGGGGGTGAGAGGGGAGAGAGAGAGAGAGAGTCAGTTGGCCCCATGCCTGAAATTGAAAGGAGAAACCTTTGGGCAAGGCATCAGGGAGAAAAACAGATGGTTTGTGAACCTTTTATTAGGCAGAAAAAAACATTAATCAAACCAAGCCTGGAAATGGCACTTTGTTTTTTTGTTGTTCTGCAATTTTTTAAACAGAGTATTTTTTTGTTTCGTTTTTGTGTGTTTTTTTAAGGTATAATGGTGGTTTATATATTTTGTCATACTCTCTCCACTCTACTCTCCTCCACCCCCTCTACTCTCCTCTCGTCTACTCTATCATCTCTACTCTACTCTACTCTATCATCTCTCCTCCATCTCCTCCATCTCCTCTACTGTCCTCTACTGTCCTCCGCTCTACTCTATCATCTCTCCTCCACCCCCTCTACTCTCCTCTCCTCTCCTCTCCTCCATCCCCTCTACTCTCCTCTTCTCTCTCCCCTCTCCTCCATCCCCTCTACTCTCCTCTTCTCTATCATCTCTCCTCCACCCCCTCTACTGTCCTCTTCTCTATCATCTCTCCTCCATCCCCTCTACTCTCCTCTTCTCTATCATCTCTCCTCCATCCCCTCTACTCTCCTCTTCTCTATCATCTCTCCTCCATCCCCTCTACTCTCCTCTCCACTCCTCCATCCCCTCTACTCTCCTCTTCTCTCTCCCCTCTCCTCCATCCCCTCTACTCTCCTCTTCTCTATCATCTCTCCTCCATCCCCTCTACTCTCCTCTCCTCTCCTCCATCCCCCTACTCTCCTCTTCTCTCTCCCCTCTCCTCCATCCCCTCTCCTCTACTCTCCTCTTCTCTCTCCCCTCTCTTCCATCCACCCCTACTCTCCTCTTCTCTCTCCCCTCTCCTCCATCCCCTCTCCTCTACTCTCCTCTTCTCTCTCCCCTCTCCTCCATCCCCTCTACTCTCCTCTTCTCTCTCCCCTCTCCTCCATCCCCTCTCCTCTACTCTCCTCTTCTCTCTCCCCTCTCCTCCATCCCCTCTCCTCTACTCTCCAATTCTCTCTCCCCTCTCCTCCATCCCCTCTCCTCTACTCTCCTCTTCTCTCTCCCCTTTCCTCCATCCCCTCTCCTCTACTGTCCTCTTCTCTCTCCCCTCTCCTCCATCCCCTCTCCTCTACTCTCCTCTTCTCTCTCCCCTCTCTTCCATCCCCTCTCCTCTACCTCCTCTTCTCTCTCCCCTCTCCTCCATCCCCTCTCCTCTACTCTCCTCTTCTCTCTCCCCTTTCCTCCATCCCCTCTCCTCTACTCTCCTCTTCTCTCTCCCCTCTCCTCCATCCCCTCTCCTCTACTCTCCTCTTCTCTCTCCCCTTTCCTCCATCCCCTCTCCTCTACTCTCCTCTTCTCTCTCCCCTCTCCTCCATCCCCTCTCCTCTACTCTCCTCTTCTCTCTCCCCTCTCCTCCATCCCCTCTACTCTCCTCTTCTCTCTCCCCTTTCCTCCATCCCCTCTCCTCTCCTCTTCTCTCTCCCCTCTCCTCCATCCCCTCTCCTCTCCTCTCCTCTCCTCTTCTCTCTCCCCTCTCCTCCATCCCCTCTCCTCTACTGTCCTCTTCTCTCTCCCCTCTCTTCCATCCCCTCTCCTCTACTCTCCTCTTCTCTCTCCCCTTTCCTCCATCCCCTCTCCTTTACTCTCCTCTTCTCTCTCCCCTCTCCTCCATCCCCTCTCCTCTCCTCTCCTCTACTCTCCTCTTCTCTCTCCCCTTTCCTCCATCCCCTCTCCTCTACTCTCCTCTTCTCTCTCCCCTCTCCTCCATCCCCTCTACTCTCCTCTTCTCTCTCCCCTCTCCTCCATCCCCTCTCCTCTACTCTCCTCTTCTCTCTCCCCTTTCCTCCATCCCCTCTCCTCTACTGTCCTCTTCTCTCTCCCCTCTCTTCCATCCCCTCTCCTCTACTCTCCTCTTCTCTCCCCCCTTTCCTCCATCCCCTCTCCTCTACTCTCCTCTTCTCTCTCCCCTCTCCTCCATCCCCTCTACTCTCCTCTTCTCTCTCCCCTTTCCTCCATCCCCTCTCCTCTACTCTTCTCTCTCCCCTCTCCTCCATCCCCTCTCCTCTACTCTCCTCTTCTCTCTCCCCTCTCCTCCATCCCCTCTCCTCTACTCTCCTCTTCTCTCTCCCCTCTCCTCCATCCCCTCTCCTCTACTCTCCTCTTCTCTCTCCCCTCTCCTCCATCCCCTCTACTCTCCTCTTCTCTCTCCCCTTTCCTCCATCCCCTCTCCTCTCCTCTTCTCTCTCCCCTCTCCTCCATCCCCTCTCCTCTCCTCTCCTCTCCTCTTCTCTCTCCCCTCTCCTCCATCCCCTCTCCTCTACTCTCCTCTTCTCTCTCCCCTCTCTTCCATCCCCTCTCCTCTACTCTCCTCTTCTCTCTCCCCTCTCTTCCATCCCCTCTCCTCTACTCTCCTCTTCTCTCTCCCCTCTCCTCCATCCCCTCTCCTCTCCTCTCCCCTTCTCTCTCCCCTCTCCTCCATCCCCTCTCCTCTACTCTCCTCTTCTCTCTCCCCTTTCCCCCATCCCCTCTCCTCTACTGTCCTCTTCTCTCTCCCTCTCCTATCCCCTCTCCTCCATCCTCTCTCCTCTATCCTCCATCCCCTCTCCTCTCCTCTATCCTCTCTCCCCTCTCCTATATCCCCTCTCCTCTATGCCCTATCCTCTATCCCCTCTCTTCCATCCTCTCTCCTCTATCCCCTCTCCTCCATCCTGTCTCCTATATCCTCTCTCCTATATCTCCTCTCCTATATCCCCTCTCATCTATGCCCTTTCCTCTCTCCCCTCTCCTATATCTCCCCTCCTCTCCCCTCTCCTCTCTCCCCTCTCCTATATCTCCCCTCCTCTCCCCTCTCCTCTCTCCCCTCTCCTATATCTCCCCTCCTCTCCCCTCTCCTCTCTCCCCTCTCCTATATCTCCCCTCCTCTCCCCTCTCCTCTCTCCCCTCTCCTATATCTCCCCTCCTCTCCCCTCTCCTCTCTCCCCTCTCCTATATCTCCCCTCCTCTCCCCTCTCCTCTCTCCCCTCTCCTATATCTCCCCTCCTCTCCCCTCTCCTCTCTCCCCTCTCCTATATCTCCCCTCCTCTCCCCTCTCCCTCCTCTCTCCTCTCTCCTCTATTTATTCTCCTTCTTTGTTACCCTAAATATGTTTCTAGTAGCCCTGGTGCAGGTTAACCGAACTCAAACAGCAGCAGCAATGATGTATTTCTCCTTCTGGAAATGGTCCCCAAGGCTACATCTAGCTGGGTCTGCCAAAGTAACAGCTATGCATTATTGTTATGAAGCATGAACAAAAAGATCTCAAATTTATATCAACCATTTGTGTTCTACTGGGAGTGAGACCAGCTGTGTCTACTAGACAGAGTCAGAGACAGGTGTGTGCGTCTTTGCATGTTTGCTCGTGTCTCGATCGCCTCACCTCACTGTAAAATAAGGACATTTTGTTTCACACTGGAAATAAGAACAGAATTTGGTTTGGCAGGGATGTTCTGGCCTGGCTGCAAATATTGTTTTAACAACAGACACAGAAACAGAAAAGGAGCATCTGTAATCTTCATTATTATCTAGTGGACTGGTTAGTGAGAACAGGGTGAAGGACATCACTCTTTTTTATATCTCTTCCAGGTACCATGTTACAGATGGCACCATCTCTTCCAGGTACCGTGTTACAGATGGCCCCATCTCTTCCAGGTATCGTGTTACAGATGGCCCCATCTCTTCCAGGTATCGTGTTACAGATGGCCCCATCTCTTCCAGGTATCGTGTTACAGATGGCCCCATCTCTTCCAGGTATCGTGTTACAGATGGCCCCATCTCTTCCAGGTACCGTGTTACAGATGGCACCATCTCTTCCAGGTATCGTGTTACAGATGGCACCATCTCTTCCAGGTATCGTGTTACAGATGGCCCCATCTCTTCCAGGTACAGTGTTACAGATGGCACCATCTCTTCCAGGTACAGTGTTACAGATGGCACCATCTCTTCCAGGTACAGTGTTACAGATGGCACCATCTCTTCCAGGTACAGTGTTACAGATGGCCCCATCTCTTCCAGGTACCGTGTTACAGATGGCCCCATCTCTTCCAGGTACCATGTTACAGATGGCCCATATGGAAGGTATTTCAGAAGGCCCAGCATAAAGCACATGAGACTATTTAAAAATATTTAAAAAAAACGTTATTTATTAACTACTTTGTTTCTGTTTGTTCGTAATGGACGGTAATCACTAAATATTATTTATATAATTTTAATAAGTCAAAATGCAATATATATATATTTTTTTAATTAAATGCTGCTGGAGCTCGTTCAATATATCACCCTCTCAGTGGAATTCAGGTACTCCCTCTAACATTAAATCCCATCGCAGGATGCGAGGGAGGAGACCTTATTTGGAGACAGCATAAGAAACAATTAGTCATAATTAAACATCACAGAATACATTGGCAGATTTTGGATTGGCAAACACAATTTAAGTTCTACTGTAACTTGGCATTGCCACAAAGTATATCATAGATTAAGGGTTCATTTTGATTTTAGCTTTACTTTTTCGAGGTCCAAACCTGACAGCGTTTCCTTCATTAAAACGGTAGCTATGCTCAGCTGTCAAACGTACGGTGTGTGTGTGTGTGTGTGTGTTTTTTTATTATCCCAGCCTGCTGCTACCTTCATAAACATACTCTCTGTCTGTCAGAAGGGCCCTGGTCGAAAGTAGTACACTATATAGTGAATAGGGTCCTATAGGGCCCTGGTCAAAAGTAGTATACTATATAGGGAATAGGGTGTCATTTGGGACGCAGGCTAAGTGTGCCACTACAGCCTTGTTGTCAGTATAGAGGAGAAGTGTCTTCTTTAACCCTGATGCAGTTGTTACCTTTCCTAGCCTGCCTGGTGACAGGAATATCTCTCCGTCCACGTGACACTAACAAACAAGATATGAACACACACACACACACACACACACACACACACACACACACACACACACACACACACACACACACACACACACACACACACACACACACACACACACACACACACACACACACCTTTGAGTAATGCACTAGTAGGCTGGTAATTAACACTGAGGATAAGGTTGGCTGATTTGGAGCTCTACTGTGATGTTGAACTGAGAGGATTGGAAAAAAATCTCTTTCTCTCTCTGTGTCTGTCTGTGTGGAAACTAATGGATGGATGGGGATTCAAAATAGATCGAACTTCAGCTTCGGTCTTTTGAATGCACATGTTCGCAAATGTTCACAAATACACAAGCTGAAGTTATATTGTCACTGATTTGGTGTTGCATTACTGTTTATAGGAATATATATTCACGTGAATGGGGATAATGTTTGAGTGCAACTTTGGTTAGCTTAGCTACCGTTTTTGTTGCGGGAGAGGGTCTCTTTCAGGTGCAGACATCGTGAGTTTTTTTTATGATTTTCACACAGGTATTCTGCATTGTCTTTTGTCTTTTATCAGGCAAATATACTTGTATAGAGTCCAGACGGCAGCATTAACCTTTGCCTTGTATTTGTATCCATTCCATTAAAAGAGAAACAACTGGTTGAATTGTGTCTAGAGCCTTAACTTCCACCTACACCTTACCAGAACACAACGCAGAAAGGTACCGGTACAGAACCGGTTACATGAGCAAGTCAATTAAATCAATCAAATGTATTTATAAAGCCCTTTTTACAACAGCCGATGTCACAAAGTGCTTATACAGAAACGCAGCCTAAAACCCCAAACAGCAAGCAATACAGATGTAGAAGGACGGTGGCTAGGAAAAAACTCCCTAGAAAGGCAGGAACCTAGGAAGAAACCTAGAGAGGAAACAAGTCAAAGGAGCTGATCGTGGACGACAGGAAAAGGCGGGCCGAACAGGCCCCCATTAACATGTACGGGGCTGTAGTGGAGCGGGTCGAGAGCTTCAAGTTCTTTGGTGTCCACATTACCAACAAACTATCATGGTCAAACACACCAAGACAGTTGTGAAGAGGGCACGACAAAACCTATTCCCCCTCAGGAGACTGAAAAGATTTGTCATGGGTCCTCAGAAGGTTCTACAGCTCCACCATCGAGAGTATCCTGACCGGTTGCATCACCGACTGGTATGGCAACTGCTCGGCATCTGACCGTAAGGCACTACAGAGGGTAGTGCGAACGGCCCAGTACATCACTGGGGCCAAGCTTCCTGCCATCCAGGACCTATATAACAGGCGGTGTCAGAGGAAAGCCCATAACATTTTCAGAGACTCCAGTCACCAAAGTCATAGACTGTTTTCTCTGCTAACGTACTGCAAGTGGTACCGGAGCGCCAAGTCTAGGACCAAAAGGCTCCTCAACAGCTTCTACCCCCCAAGCCAGACGTCAGGGCTTTCAGCAGGATCGGACCAATACGCGGCGTGATCGTAGTTCCACATCTTTTATTCAATCGTGAAACTAAATGCAATAAACCATAAACTTGAATGACGAAAACAAGAAAGCCGTGACGCAGAGCAGGCATACACTACTAACAAAATATATCAACTTAAATATGGCCTCCAATTAGAGACAACGACAACCGGCTGCCTCTAATTGGAGGTCATGCCAAACAAAAACCAACCTAGAAATACAAAACTAGAAACTAAACATAGAAATACAAAAACGGACAAACACCCCCTGTCACGCCCTGAGCTACTCTACCATAGAAAATAACAACTTACTATGGTCAGGACGTGACACCATAAGACTGCTGAACAATTAATTGGCTATTGTACTATTACATCTTCTCCCTTTATTTAACTAGGCAAGTCAGTGAAGAACAAATTCTTATTTTCAATGACGGCCTACCGGGGAACAGTGGGTTAACTGCCTTGTTCAGGGGCAGAACGGCAGATTTTTACCTTGTCAGCTCGGGCATTCGATCTTGCAACCTTCCGGTTACTAGTCCAAAGCTCTAACCACTAGGCTACCGGCCGCCCCTGCCCTCCATTTGTTTTGTACACTGCTGCTACTCGCTGTTTATTATCTATGCATAGTCACTTCACCCCTACCTACATGTACAAATGACCTCAACTAACCTGTACCCCCTCACACTGACTCAGTACCGGTACCCCCTGTATACAGCCTCCTTATTGTCATGTAATTGTGTTACTTTTTATAAAAAATTGTTTTATAAATCATTGTTTTTTCATCATAAAAAAATATATATTTTTACTTCAGTTTATTTGGTAAAACTCTTCCTGAACTGCACTGTTGGTTAAGGGTAAGCATTTCACAGTAAGATCTACACTTGTTGTATTCGCCGCATTTGACAAATAAAGTTTGATTGGATTTGTGCTGCGTAGCTAATGGAGGTGAATGTTAGCCAGGTGACCTACCGACAGGTGCAAGGGTTGCTGGGTGAGATGAGATGAGGGGGCTGGCCTGGGAAAGGCAATTTCCTTCTCTCTCTATCCAGCCCTGCAACGTTCTGCAATGTGGGCCGCTGTTACCAAGCCAGCCAATATGTCGCTAAGTGGACAAACGCGCACACACAAACGCACGCACGCACACAAACACACAGACTTTTAGAGCAACCATCTAGCTTCCTGGCTGCCAAAAATGTAATTAGCATGACAGATTTACAAACATCCACACAAAATGGCCAGTGTTCTTGCATTTGCACCCGGGACCTACGTTTAAATAAAAGCGTTAGTTGAAAAGGTTAATTGCTAATGCAGGACTAAGCATTTTGAGATAATCACTGGCTATTACATCACAACACCTAGCGTTCTAATTAAACATTCCACAAACAGAGTAGAGTAGAGCGGCCGGTCAGTGTCTGCGTTCAGTGTTTTTTTGAAAAGCTTCAGTATCAGCCCATCAACTCATTACAACATCATTTACTGACACCTCTGGATCTCAGACTAACTAATTGTCAATCTGACGAGAATAGGTCTACTTCCCATCCTTCAGTTATTTACCAGTCCTATAAAAAAAATATATATATATATATATATATATAATAAACATTCATATAAATGATGTACCTGATATTCACTTCAACTTGCTCAATGCTGTAGGGAAAAAAATAAAGGGCTGAGTCTCATGGCTCTATTTTAACAAAACTAACTCAATGGTAAATCTTAGCGCTGGTGGTAGTGCTATATGCGGTGTGTCAGAAATATTTTTTTGCTAATTTCACTACAAGGAATTATGGGCGCAGTAGCTGGCTGTGGCGGGAAAAGGCTGGGTTTTGATGAAGAAAGGAGGCTTGACCCCCATCACTGGCCAATCAGAACATGCTCCATGGCTACATATGTTGTGGCTTCGAGTTGTGTATTTACGTTATTTTATGTATTGCGTTGTCATCAACCCCAGTTGGGATGTTAGTCCGTTATAGCCTAGTTTGTCAAATAGCCGACAGAAACAAAATAATATAATGTAGGCGTATATCCCATCTTTACTAAATATGTTGAACATGTTTGCAGTTCACATTGTTTTAAGCAATTGTATGGCTTCAATATGGAAATATATTGTTAAACAGAGCATTCACACTGATATAGGGGCAAGGCCTACTGTTTTGTTGCATTATGGCTGAGCCATGGACACGTCAAACCTAGTCAATAAGCAAGATTCAATTCACTGTTGATAGAAGAGAGTGAATAATGAATCAACAACTTGTTTTTAATAAACTGTCTAAATACAGTTACATACACCTTAATAATCTGTCTAAATACAGTTACATACACCTTAATAATCTGTCTAAATACAGTTACATACACCTTAATAATCTGTCTAAATACAGTTATATACACCTTAATAATCTGTCTAAATACAGTTATATACACCTTAATAATCTGTCTAAATACAGTTATATACACCTTAATAATCTGTCTAAATACAGTTACATACACCTTAATAATCTGTCTAAATACAGTTACATACACCTTAATAATCTGTCTAAATACAGTTATATACACCTTAATAATCTGTCTAAATACAGTTATATACACCTTAATAATCTGTCTAAATACAGTTATATACACCTTAATAATCTGTCTAAATACAGTTACATACACCTTAATAATCTGTCTAAATACAGTTATATACACCTTAATAATCTGTCTAAATACAGTTACATACACCTTAATAATCTGTCTAAATACAGTTATATACACCTTAATAATCTGTCTAAATACAGTTATATACACCTTAATAATCTGTCTAAATACAGTTATATACACCTTAATAATCTGTCTAAATACAGTTATATACACCTTAATAATCTGTCTAAATACATTTATATACACCTTAATAATCTGTCTAAATACAGTTATATACACCTTAATAATCTGTCTAAATACAGTTATATACACCTTAATAATCTGTCTAAATACAGTTATATACACCTTAATAATCTGTCTAAATACAGTTATATACACCTTAATAATCTGTCTAAATACAGTTATATACACCTTAATAATCTGTCTAAATACAGTTATATACACCTTAATAATCTGTCTAAATACAGTTATATACACCTTAATAATCTGTCTAAATACAGTTACATACACTTTAATAATCTGTCTAAATACAGTTACATACACTTTAATAATCTGTCTAAATACAGTTACATACACTTTAATAATCTGTCTAAATACAGTTACATACACCTTAATAATCTGTCTAAATACAGTTACATACACCTTAATAATCTGTCTAAATATAGTTACATACACCTTAATAATCTGTCTAAATATAGTTACATACACTTTAATAATCTGTCTAAATACTGTTACAGACACCTTAATAATCTGTCGTGAGCGATACCATAATTGCTTCCTGTGGGAATATAGTATTAAGGCAACGCAGACAATAGAGGGTTTTAATCCCATCCAAACTTTTCACAGAAGCTGGACAAAGATCCAATATAAAGAGAATGTCCAGTAACCGTTATACCGCTCCAAAATACAATGTTTTAGAAACATCTTACAGATCACATGTACACATCTCCAGAAATAGCAGACAGACCCTAAATTGAATTGCGTACAAGCTGGGGCATTCTCATCATAAAGGCTGGTCGGTGAATCATTGCAACAAGTTTGATTTTTAAATCAAATTAAACAAAAAACAAGCAATCTGAGTTTTTTTTTAAAAACAACAACAATATTTAATCAAATCAAAGTGTATTTGTCACGTGTGCCGAATACAACAGGTGTAGTAGACCTCACAGTGAAATGCTGATTACAACAGGTGTAGTAGACCTCACAGTGAAATGCTGAATACAACAGGTGTAGTAGACCTCACAGTGAAATGCTGATTACAACAGGTGTAGTAGACCTCACAGTGAAATGCTGAATACAACAGGTGTAGTAGACCTCACAGTGAAATGCTGAATACAACAGGTGTAGTAGACCTCACAGTGAAATGCTGAATACAACAGGTGTAGTAGACCTCACAGTGAAATGCTGATTACAACAGGTGTAGTAGACCTTACAGTGAAATGCTGAATACAACAGGTGTAGGACCTCACAGTGAAATGCTGAATACAACAGGTGTAGTAGACCTTACAGTGAAATGCTGAATACAACAGGTGTAGTAGACCTCACAGTGAAATGCTGAATACAACAGGTGTAGTAGACCTCACAGTGAAATGCTGATTACAACAGGTGTAGTAGACCTCACAGTGAAATGCTGAATACAACAGGTGTAGAACCTCACAGTGAAATGCTGAATACAACAGGTGTAGTAGACCTCACAGTGAAATGCTGAATACAACAGGTGTAGACCTCACAGTGAAATGCTGAATACAACAGGTGTAGTAGACCTTACAGTGAAATGCTGAATACAACAGGTGTAGACCTTACAGTGAAATGCTGAATACAACAGGTGTAGTAGACCTCACAGTGAAATGCTGAATACAACAGGTGTAGTAGACCTCACAGTGAAATGCTGATTACAACAGGTGTAGTAGACCTCACAGTGAAATGCTGAATACAACAGGTGTAGTAGACCTCACAGTGAAATGCTGATTACAACAGGTGTAGTAGACCTCACAGTGAAATGCTGAATACAACAGGTGTACACCTCACAGTGAAATGCTGAATACAACAGGTGTAGTAGACCTCACAGTGAAATAGAGGGTTTTAATCCCATCCAAACTTTTCACAGAAGCTGGACAAAGATCCAATATAAAGAGAATGTCCAGTAACCGTTATACCGCTCCAAAATACAATGTTTTAGAAACATCTTACAGATCACATGTACACATCTCCAGAAATAGCAGACAGACCCTAAATTGAATTGCGTACAAGCTGGGGCATTCTCATCATAAAGGCTGGTCGGTGAATCATTGCAACAAGTTTGATTTTTAAATCAAATTAAACAAAAAACAAGCAATCTGAGTTTTTTTTACAACAGGTGTAGTAGACCTCACAGTGAAATGCTGAATACAACAGGTGTAGACCTCACAGTGAAATGCTGAATACAACAGGTGTAGACCTCACAGTGAAATGCTGAATACAACAGGTGTAGACCTCACAGTGAAATGCTTACTTACAGGTCCTAACCTATAGTGCAGTTTCTAAGTAAAAAATATGTATAAGGTGAACAATAGATAAGTAAAGAAATAAAAAACAACAGTAAAAAGGCAGTGAAAAATAACAGTAGCGAGGATATAACAGCAGTGAGGTTATATACAGTAGAGAGGCTATATACAGTAGAGAGGCTATATACAGTAGAGAGGCTACATACAGTAGAGAGGTTATATACAGTAGAGAGGCTACATACAGTAGAGAGGTTATATACAGTAGAGAGGCTATATACAGTACAGAGGCTATATACAGTAGAGAGGCTATATACAGTAGAGAGGCTATATACAGTAGAGAGGCTATATACAGTAGAGAGGCTATATACAGTAGAGAGGCTATATACAGTAGAGAGGCTATATACAGTAGAGAGGCTACATACAGTAGAGAGGTTATATACAGTAGAGAGGCTATATACAGTACAGAGGCTATATACAGTAGAGAGGCTATATACAGTAGAGAGGCTATATACAGTAGAGAGGCTACATACAGTAGAGAGGCTACATACAGTAGAGAGGCTACATACAGTAGAGAGGCTATATACAGTAGAGAGGTTATATACAGTAGAGAGGTTATATACAGTAGAGAGGCTACATACAGTAGAGAGGCTACATACAGTAGAGAGGCTATATACAGTAGAGAGGCTATATACAGTAGAGAGGCTATATACAGTAGAGAGGTTATATACAGTAGAGAGGCTATATACAGTAGAGAGGCTATATACAGTAGAGAGGTTATATACAGCAGAGAGGCTATATACAGTAGAGAGGCTATATACAGTAGAGAGGCTATATACAGTAGAGAGGTTATATACAGTAGAGAGGCTATATACAGTAGAGAGGCTATATACAGTAGAGAGGTTATATACAGTAGAGAGGTTATATACAGTAGAGAGGCTATATACAGTAGAGAGGTTATATACAGCAGAGAGGTTATATACAGTAGAGAGGCTATATACAGTAGAGAGGTTATATACAGTAGAGAGGCTATATACAGTAGAGAGGCTCTATACAGTAGAGAGGTTATATACAGTAGAGAGGCTATATACAGTAGAGAGGTTATATACAGTAGAGGCTATATACAGTAGAGAGGCTATATACAGTAGAGAGTCTATATACAGTAGAGAGGTTATATACAGTAGAGGCTATATACAGTAGAGAGGCTATATACAGTAGCGAGGCTATATACAGTAGAGAGGCTATATACAGTAGAGAGGCTATATACAGTAGAGAGGTTATATACAGTAGAGAGGCTATATACAGTAGAGAGGCTATATACAGTAGAGAGGCTATATACAGTAGAGAGGTTATATACAGTAGAGAGGCTATATACAGTAGAGAGGCTATATACAGTAGCGAGGCTGTATACAGTAGAGAGGCTATATACAGTAGAGAGGCTATATACAGTAGCGAGGCTGTATACAGTAGAGAGGCTACATACAGTAGAGAGGCTATATACAGTAGAGAGGCTATATACAGTAGAGAGGCTATATACAGTAGAGAGGTTATATACAGTAGAGAGGCTATAT
This sequence comes from Salmo salar, assembly GCF_905237065.1. NCBI lineage: Eukaryota > Metazoa > Chordata > Actinopteri > Salmoniformes > Salmonidae > Salmo > Salmo salar. The sequence goes on along the minus strand of NC_059442.1, from coordinate 168,727,670 downwards.
ACAGTAGAGAGGCTATATACATAGGGAGAGGCTATATACAGTAGCGAGGCTGTATACAGTAGAGAGGCTATATACAGTAGCGAGGCTATATACAGTAGAGAGGCTATATACAGTAGAGAGGTTATATACAGTAGAGAGGCAATATACAGTAGAGAGGCTATATACAGTAGAGAGGTTATATACAGTAGAGAGGCTATATACAGTAGAGAGGCTATATACAGTAGCGAGGCTGTATACAGTAGAGAGGCTATATACAGTAGCGAGGCTGTATAGAGTAGCGAGGCTATATACAGTAGCGAGGCTATATACAGTAGAGAGGCTACATACAGTAGAGAGGCTATATACAGTAGAGAGGCTATATACAGTAGAGAGGCTATATAGAGTAGAGAGGCTAAATACAGTAGAGAGGCTATATACAGTAGCGAGGCTACTGATTGAGGTAGTATGTACATGTAGGTATGGTTAAATTTTCTATGCATTTAATATGATAACAGAGAGTAGCAGTAGCATAAAAGAGGGGTTTGGGGGTGGCGGGAGACAATGCAGATAGTCTGGGTAGCCAATGTGCGGGGCCACCGATTAGTCAGGCTAATTGAGGTAGCATTGAGGTAGCATGTACATGAATGTATGTTACAGACTATGCATATAGTGACTATGCATAAGTTATCGGAAGTTAACACTTTGAGTCATTAAAACTCATTTTTCAAACCCTCCACAAATTTCTTGTTAACAAACTATAGTTTTGGCAAGTCGGTTAGGACATCTACTTTGTAAATGACACAAGTAATTTTTCCAACAATTGTTTACAGATTAATTCAATTATAATTCACTGTATCACAATTCCAGTGGGTCAGAAGTTTACATACACTAAGATGACTGTGCCTTTAAACAGCTTGGAAAATTCCAGAAAATTATGTCATGGCTTTAGAAGCTTCTGATAGGCTAATTATTAACATAATTTGAGTCAATTGGAGGTGTACCTGTGGATGTATTTCAAGGCCTACCTTCAAACTCAGTGCCTCTTTGCTTGACATCATGGGAAAATCAAAAGAAATCAGCCAAGACCTCAGAAAACAAATTGTAGCCCTCCACAAGTCTGGTTCATCCTTGGGAGCAATTTCCAAATGCCTGAAGGCACCACGTTCATCTGTACAAACAATAGTATGCAAGTATAAACACCATGGGACCACTCAACCATCATACCGCTCAGGAAGGAGACGCGTTCTGTCTCCTAGAGATGAACGTACTTTGGTGCGAAAAGTGCAAATCAATTCCAGAACAACAGCAAAGGACCTTGTGAAGATGCTGGAGGAAACAGGTACAAAAGTATCTATATCCACAGAAAAACGAGTCCTATATTGACATAACCTGAAAGGCCGCTCAGCAAGGAGAAGCCACTGCTCCAAAACCTCAGACTACGGTTTGCAACTGCACATGGGGACAAAGATCGTACTTTTTGGAGAAATGTCCTCTGGTCTGATGAAACAAAAATAGAACAGTTTGGCAATAATGCCCATCGTTATGTTTGGAGGAAAAAGGGGAGGCTTGCAAGCCGAAGAACACCATCCCAACCGTGAAGCACAGGGGTGGCAGCATCATGTTGTGGGGGTGCTTTGCTGCAGGAGGGACTGGTGTACTTCACAAAATGGATGGCATTATGAGGATGGAAAATGATGTGGATATATTGAAGCAACATCTCAAGACATCAGTCAGGAAGTTAAAGCTTGGTCGCAAATGGGTCTTCCAAATGGACAATCACCCCAAGCATACTTCCAAAGCTGGGGTCAAAATGGCTTAAGGACAACAAAGTCAAGGTATTGAAGTGGCCATCACAAAGCCCTGACCTCAATCCTTTAGAAAATGTGTGGGCAGAACTGAAAAAGCATGTGCGAGCAAGGAGGCCTACAAACCTGACTCAGTTACACCAGCTCTGTCAGAAGGAATGGGCCAAAATTCACCCAACTCATTGTGGAAGGCTAACCGAAACGTTTGACCCAAGTTAAACAATGTAAAGGCAATGCTACCAAATACTAATTGAGTGTATGTAAACTTCTGACCCACTGGGAATGTGATGAAATAAATCATTCTCTCTCTATTATTCTGACATTTCTCATTCTTAAAATAAAGTGGTGATCCTAACTGGCCTAAGACAGGGAATATTTACTAGGATTAAATGTCAGGAATTGTGAAAAACTGAGTTTAAATGTATTTGGCTTAGGTGTATGTGTAACAGTGTAGGTTCCGTACCTCTCCTCACCCCAACCCGGGCTCGAACCAGGGACCCTCTGCACACATCAACAACTGACACCCCACGAAGCATTGTTACCCATCGCGCCACAAAAGCCACGGCCCTTGCAACGCAAGGGGAAACCCTACTTCAAGTCTCAGAGCGAGTGACGTCACTGATTGAAACGCTATTAGCGCGCACCACCGCTAACTAACTAGCCATTTCACATCGGTTACATATGTAAACTTCCGACTTCAACTGTATATGATAAACAGAGAGTAGCAGCAGCATAAAAGAGGGGTTGGGGACACACACACACACACACAATGCAAATAGTCTATGACTAGGGTGGCTGGAGTCTTTGACATTTTTTAGGGCCTTCCTCTGACCACCTGATATAGAGGTCCTGGATGGCAGGAAGCTTGACCCCAGTGATGTACTGCTGTGGGGATGTTTTTCAGCAGCAAGGACTGGGAGACTAGTCAGGATCGAGTGAATGATGAATGGAGCAAAGTACTGAGAGATCCTTGATGAAAACCTGCTCCATAGAGCTCAGGACCACAGACTCGGGCGAAGGTTCACCTTCCATCAGGACAATGACCCTAACCACACATCCAACACAACTCAGGAGTGGCTTCGGGAAAAGTCTCTGACTGTCCCTGAGTGTCCCAGCCAGAGCCCGGACATGAACCCGATCGAACATCTCTGGAGTGACCTGAAAATATCTGTGCAGCCACTGGCTACTGTAGTCCCTTTCAAGTTGTCTGACAATGATGACATGCTGACCAGGTAAACACTGTCTAGAACGAGTGGGTGTAGAAATAGAATGTATGGGACGTGCACTTCACAATCTGGGTCTACATAAACAGTCATTTATAATACGAAACATTGTAAGAAGTATAAAGTCGATAGTGATAAGAGAAGAGAGAGAAGAACATGTTGCTTGTAATCACCAGTCTAGCTTTGAAAGCAATAATCTCCTAAAATAATCATTAATTTCCTCTCACAAGAGGAAGAATAACAGCATCTCTTGACCCTTTGAACAATACAGTCTTCCAGAATACAACACCAAGTCAATAGTGTTGCAGCAGATAGACTTATGGTTGAAGTTTTGGACCAGTAACCAAAAGTTTGCTGGTTTGAATCCAGAGCCGACAAGGAGAAAAATCTCTCTATGTGCCCATGAGCAAGGTAACTTAATCCTAACGGTTCCTGTTAGTCACTCTGGATAAGAGCGTCAGCTAAATGACCTACATTTTTAAGATGGCTCCGGAGCAGAAGGCTGACGTTTTACGTGCCCCCAACCGATTGTGTTTTTTTGTTCGTTTATCTGCGTTATTTGTAACTTATTTTTTTTACTTATTTTGTACATAATGTTGCCGCTACCGTCTCTTATGACCGAAAATAACTTCTAGACATCAGGACTGCGATTACTCACCCACGGACTAGCAGAATAATTTTTCTTCTTTCACGACTCTGACGAGCCCGAGGCGGAGGATATAAGGCTCCCTCGGGAACAGGGCCCGACCCCAGTGATCTGCGTGAAGAAGAGGTGGAGAAAGAGGGGCTGGAGAGCGGGCTGCCTTCTGAGAATTCGAAGGCGTTCAAATAAACCCCCACCTCCCTCAATTCTGCTAGCAAACCTGCAATCTTTGGACAATAAAATCGAATAGAGTTACGTGGAAGATTAAACTAACAATGGGACATTAAAAACTGTAACATCTTATGCTTCACGGAGTCGTGGCTGAACAACGACAATATCAACATACAGCTGGCTGGTTATACAATGTACCGGCAGGATAGAACAGCGGCGTCCGGTAAGACAAGGGGCGACGGACTATGTATTTTTGTAAATAACAGCTGGTGCACTACATATAAGGATGTCTCGAGCTATTGCTCGCCTGAGGTAGAGTATATTATGATAAGCTGTAGACCACACTACCTACCGAGAGAGTTCTCATCTGTATTCCTCGTAGCTGTTTACATACCACCTCAGTCAGAGGTTGGCACTAAAATAGCATTGAATGAGCTGTATTCCGCAATAAGCAAACATGAAAACGCTCACCCAGAGGCGGCGCTCCTTGTAGCCGGGGACTTTAATGCAGGGAAACTTAAATCAGTTTTACCAAATTTCTATCAGCATTTTAAATGTGCAACCAGAGGAAAAACAACTCTGGACCACCTTTACTCCACACACAGAGACACATACAAAGCTCTCCCTCGCCCTCCATTTGGAAAATCTGACCATAATTCCATCCTCCTCATTCCTGCATACAAGCAAAAATTAAAGCAGGAAGCACCAGTGACAAGATCAATAAAAAAGTGGTCAGACGAAGCAGATGCTAAACTACAGTACTGTTTTGCTAGCACAGACTGGAACATGTTCCGGGATACCGCCAATGGCATTGAGGAGTACACCACATCTGTCATTGGCTTCATCAATAAGTGCATCGATGACATCGTCCCCACAGTGACCGTACGTACATACCCCAACCAGAAGCCATGGATTACAGGCAACATCCGCACTGAGCTAAAGGCTACTGCTTTCAAGGAGCTGGACTCTAACCCAGAAGCTTATGAGAAATCCCGCTATGCCCTCCGACGAACCATCAAACAGGCAAAGCGTCAATACAGGACTAAAATCGAGTCGCACTACACCAGCTCTGATGCTCGTCGGATGTGGCAGGGCTTGCAAACCATTACAGACCACAAAGGGAAGCACAGCCGAGAGCTGCCCAGTGACACGAGCCTACCAGATGAGCTAAACTACTTCTATGCTCGCTTCGAGGCAAATAACACCGAAACATGCATGAGAGCACCAGCTGTACCAGAAGATTGTGTGATCACACTCTCCGCAGCCGATGTGAGTAAGACATTTAGACAGGTCAACATTCACAAGGCCGCAGGGCCAGGCGGATTACCAGGATGTGTACTGCGAGCATGCGCTGACCAACTGGCAAGTGTCTTCACTGACATTTTCAACTTCTCCCTGTCCGAGTCTGTAATACCAACATGTTTTAAGCAGACCACCATTGTGCCTGTGCCCAAGAACACTAAGGTAACCTGCCTAAATGACTACCGACCCGCAGCACTCACGTCTGTAGCCATGACGTTCTTTGAAAGGCTGGTCATGGCTCACATCAACACCATCATCCCAGAAACCCTAGACCCACTCCAATTTGCATACCGCCCCAACAGATCCACAGATGATGCAATCTCTATTGCATTCCACACTGCCCTTTCCCACCTGGACAAAAGGAACACCTATGTGAGAATGCTATTCATTGACTACAGCTCAGCGTTCAACACCATAGTACCCTCAAAGCTCATCAATAAGCTAAGGACCCTGGGACTAAACACCTCCCTCTGCAATTGGATCCTGGACTTCCTGATGGGCTTCCCCAGGTGGTAAGGGTAGGTAACAACACATCCGCCATGCTGATCCTCAACACAGGGGCCCCTCAGTGGTGTGTGCTCAGCCCCGTCCGGTACTCCCTGTTCACTCATGACTGCACGGCCAGGCACAACTCCAACACCATCATTAAGTTTGTGGTAGGCCTGATCAGTGGTAGGCCTGATCACTGACAACAATGAGACAGCCTATAAGGAGGAGGTCAGAGACCTGGCCGGGTGGTGCCAGGACAACAACCTCTCCCTCAACGTGATCAAGACAAAGGAGATGATTGTGGACTACAGGAAAAAGAGGACCGAGCACGCCCCCATTCTCATCAACGGGGCTGCAGTGGAGAAGGTTGAGAGCTTCAAGTTCCTTGGTGTCAACAATACCAACAAACTAATATGGTCCAAGCACACCAAGACAGTCGTGAAGCAAGCACGACAAAACCTATTCCCCCTCAGGAGACTGAAAAGATTTGGCATGGGTCCTCAGATCCTCAAAAGGTTCTATAGCTGCACCATTGAGAGCATCCTGACTGGTTGCATCACTGCCTGGTATGGCAACTGCTTGTCCTCTGACCGCAAGGCACTACAGAGGGTAATGCAAACAGCCCAGTACATCACTGGGGCCAAGCTTCTTGCCATCCAGGATCTTTAAACCAGGTGGTGTCAGAAGAAGGCCCTAAAAATTGTCAAAGACTCCAGCCATCCTAGTCATAGACTGTTCTCTCTGCTACCACACTACAAGCAGTACCGGAGCGCCAAGTCTAGGTCCAAGAGGCTTCTAAACAGCTTCTACCTCCAAGCCATAAGGCTCCTGAACATCTAGTCAAATGGCTACCCAGACCTTTGCACCCCCCTGGATTATTGTATATAACACAACACTACTGATTGACTTAAACGCATTAAGAAGGGAAAAAAATCCACAAATAAACTTTTAACAAGGCACACCTGTGTCACGTCCTGACCAGCAGAGGGTGTATTGTGTTAGTCTTGGTCAGGATGTGGCAGGTGGTTTGTGTTTGTTAAATGTTGTGTGGGTGATTGGGACTTCCAATTGAAGGCAGGTGTGTTGAGTTGCCTTTGATTGGAAGTCCTATATAGGTGTGTGTGTTTTTCTTTGGGGGTGTGGGTGGTTGTTTGTGTGCACTGCGTTGGTTTGAGCCTGCCACACTGTTACCGGTGTAAGTACTGTTTATTGTTTTTTTGTTCAAGTGGATGCTTTACATGTTTCCTTTAATAAACATGAGTGTCCACAATCCCTCTGCGCCTTGGTCCTCTTCTCTACATGACAACTTCTGTGACAACCTGTTAATTGAAATGCATTTCAGATGACTACCACATGAAGCTGGTTGAGAAAATGCCAAGAGTGTGCAAAGCTGTCATCAAGGCAAAGGGTGGCTACTTTGAAGAATCTAAAATATTAAATATTTTTTCTAACACTTTTTTGGTTAGTACATGATTCCATGTTTGTTATTTCATAGTTTTGATGTCTTCACTATTATTCTACAATGTAGAAAATAGTAAAAACCCTTGAATGAGTAGGTGTGTCCAAACTTTTGACTGGTACTGTATATAGACACTGGCTTTACTGAAGGCCAGTGGAATGTCATTAGTAAAGACTGAAGGGGCCTAGACAGCTGCCCTGGGGAATTCCTGATTCTACCTGGATTATGTTGGAGAGGCTTCTATTAAAGAACACCCTCTTTGTTCTGGTAACTCATTATCCACAATATAGCAGGGGGTGTGAAGCCATAACCCATATGCTTTTCCATTAGTAGACTATGATTGAAATGTCAAAAGCTGCACTGAAGTCTAACGAAACAGTTCCCACAATATTTTTATCATCAATTTCTCTCAGCCAATCATCAGTCATTTGTGTAAGTGCCATGTTTGTTGAATGTCCTTCCCTATAAGCGTGTTGAAAGTCTGTTGTAAAAAAAAATTACGGTAAAATAGCAATGTATCTGGTCAAACACAATGTTTTCCAAAAGTTTACTAAGGGTTGGTAACAGGCTGATTGGTAGGCTATTTCATAATGTAATTGAATCCCATATGAACTATGATAGACTTCATTTCCTGATGTAGGTTTAAAACGTTTGGGATTAATTAATAAGAATAATTAATTAATCTTATTAATGTCCTGCTCCTGGATAGCGCAACGTTTTTGCTCCAAGCACTGAGACATTTCTCACCACTGAACTGCCCAATACAACACCTGAGAAATCCACCCATTCCTGCATATTATGTGTGTCAAACAGGTGCTGTTATATTACAATATAATTTTTTCGATTATATGAAACAATGAAAATAAAAACAACACTAAATAAATGATAAGCATACCAGAGTCTATTGTAACATTTGTAAAAAAAATTAAAAGAATTGTAAAGGAAGCAAAGACTAAAAGCAGTCGCATTCATTCGTGAATGCAATTTACGAAATAGAACGGCTTATTTATTGTTTACGCTAATTATTCAACGGTTGCTTTGTTATTTTATTTGAAAACTAAAATGCTTGTTTGCATTTCAAATCATGCATGACTCGTATGTTGTGTGACGACACGAACAAATTATTGATTGATTGATACTGTAGCCTATATAATAAGCATTGAAATTTAGTCCTCAGTAAGTTACGGTATTAAGACTAAACAGGATGTGCTCTAAGGCCTACAGCTCCATGGTGGTTATACAAGACTGCTATACTAAGAGTACTAATGATAATGACATGGTGGTAAAATACTAAGTCTACTAATGATAATGACATGGTGGTTAAACAAGGCTGCTATACTAAGTCTACTAATGATAATGACATGATGGTTATACAGGGCTGCTATACTAAGTCTATTAATGATAATGACATTACTTATTATTATAATGATTATCATAACAATAATAGTAATAATAACTATAAGGAGATCAAGAAAAAGGAGGGTTATTATTATTATAAATATAATTTTTCTGACAATTTGTAACAGTGTAAACAACACTAAATAGATTATAAATAACACCAGAGAGGCTGTTCTAACAAAGGAAAACTGTAAAGCCTTTATTACAGCAAAGATTAAAAACAGACAAATTTGTGAAATTGTTTATCCGACTTGGTGCGCACGGAATCAGTAGGCTATTAAACAAACACTCAAACAGGCAACAGAAGCAGGATCTGTCTTATTTCTGTAGAGATATATGGATAATTTATAAAGCCAGGCACCATTTAACAGTTAGGTTATTGGTTATAGACCTAATTAAGCTGGGGTTTCCTCTCTCTCCACACTTTTCTTAGACAATTAAGGCAAGCGCCGTTTTCTCGTCTCCTAACTCCGCTGCTGCCTCCACCGCATTTTTCTAAACACCAATAACTTTGCTATTATGCACATAGCAACATGGTCTAGGAAAAAGCGCTAATTCAACAGCGCACTGATGTCTTTCATAACTGCAGACAGTGACCACTAACCAATGCGGGAGAAAGCGCATTTGTTATAAAATAATATCATTTTTTATTTGTGTTGCACAATTGTTCTTATGTAATATAACCAAATACAATTCCCACGGCCTCCACAATGGATCAGTCCACTCAGACAGGCCTCAATCAGACAGGTGTCTTGTACACCATGATTTTAAAAGAAAAATGTTTTGCTACTGCTCGACTAAAGAAATCTTGGTCGACCAACAGCCTATCGACCAAACAATCGTCCAGTCGACTAAATGGGGTCAGCCCTACAACAATTAGACAGTTACTATTCACACTGTCGCTCAGCATTAGTTAGACCAGGGATTTACAAACATGTTCCTGGAGAGCAACCGTCTTCTATGTTTTCACTTCAACAGGTGAGCTTGAATAGGGTTGGATTGAAAACCTACAGACGATAGATCTCTAGGTACATGGTTTGAGAACCGATAGGACGGTAGATCTCTTGGTATATGGTTTGAGAACCAATAGGACGGTAGATCTCTTGGTACATGGTTTGAGAACCGATAGGATGGTAGATCTCTTGGTACATGGTTTGAGAACCGATAGGACGGTAGATCTCTAGGTACATGGTTTGAGAACCTATAGGACGGTAGATCTCTTGGTACATGGTTTGAGAACCGATAGGACGGTAGATCTCTTGGTATATGGTTTGAGAACCAATAGGACGGTAGATCTCTTGGTACATGGTTTGAGAACCGATAGGACGGTAGATCTCTTGGTACATGGTTTGAGAACCGATAGGACGGTAGATCTCTTGGTACATGGTTTGAGAACCGATAGGACGGTAGATCTCTAGGTACATGGTTTGAGAACCTATAGGACGGTAGATCTCTTGGTACATGGTTTGAGAGCCGATAGGACGGTAGATCTCTAGGTACATGGTTTGAGAACCGTGGGGTTATGTAAAACACAGGGAAGATATCATTTACATACTCTTTGCGTCCTCTCTCCTTCACCAAACACATTGAATCATAAAGCCAGAGGACCTCTGGCTTTCTCATTCAATGTATTTTAAGAACGAGATGAGGAGAGAGGACTAGAAGAGTATGTAATTGAAGGCAGGGAGAGACCCGGTTCTTAATCTTCACACGGTGGAAAACCCACCTAACCGGGCGCCTGGTCCAGATTAATCTAATCCCCTCAATGAATAGAAGGGTGTTGACATTCTATTTATTTATATTGATTTTTTTGATTTTTTAAAAACTTTTAACCCTTTTTCGTGGTATCCAATTGGTAGTTACAGTCTCGTCAACTCCCGTACAGACTCGGGAGAGGCGAAGGTTGAGAGCCGTGCGTCCTCCAACCCAACCAAGCCGCACTGCTTCTTGACACATTTCCCACTTAACCCGGAAGCCATTTGCACCAATGTGCACCAATGTGTCGGAGGAAACACCGTACACTTGGCGACCACATCAGCGTGCACTGCACCCGGCCCGCCACAGGAGTAGCTAGTGCGCAATGGGACAAGAACATCCCTGCCGGGCCAAACCCTCCCCTAACCCGGACGACGCTGGGCCAATTGTGCGCCGCCCCATGGGTCTCCCGGTTGCGGCCGGCTGCGACAGATCCTGGACTCAAACCAGGATCTCTAGTGGCACAGCTAGCAATGCGATGCAGTGCCTTAGACCACTGCACCACTCGGGAGGCCCGGGTGTTCCCAATCAAGACAATGATGTCATAATAGGTGGACTGCCGACCATTGCGAGTGTACCCATAGGAGCAAAGCAGGAAGTAAAAGCAGGAAGTAAAAGCAGGAAGTAAAAGCAAGAAGTAGAAGCAGGAAGTAAAAGCAGGAAGTAAAAGCAGGAAGTGTAGCCATCAATCTGTACTGTGATTTATTGAATCAACTCAACTGACATTACAAAAAAATACATTCCTTTGCATGAGCCACGTCAGTTAGCGTCATTTGAATGAACATTCTACGTTACCATGGAAATTATTACATCACGCACGTCAAGAGTTACCAATGCGCTGGAGTCTGGAACCAACAGGACCCTGAACAGCTTCTACCCCCCAGCAATAAGACTCACATACGCTGCTGTTACTGTCTATTGTCTATCCTTTACCCCTACCTACAGTATACTGCTGCTACTGTCTATTATCTATCCTTTACCCCTACCTACAGTATACTGCTGTTACTGTCTATTATCTATCCTTTACCCCTACCTACAGTATACTGCTGTTACTGTCTATTATCTATCCTTTACCCCTACCTACAGTATACTGCTGCTACTGTCTATTATCTATCCTTTACCCCTACCTATAGTATACTGCTGCTACTGTCTACTATCTATCCTTTACCCCTACCTACAGTATACTGCTGTCACTGTCTATTATCTATCCCCCTACCTACTGCTGTTACTGTCTATTATCTATCCTTTACCCCCTACCTACAGTATACTGCTGTTACTGTCTATTATCTATCCCCCTACCTACAGTATACTGCTGCTACTGTCTATTATCTATCCTTTACCCCTACCTACAGTATACTGCTGTTACTGTCTATTATGTATCCTTTACCCCTACCTACAGTATACTGCTGCTACTGTCTATTATCTATCCTTTACCCCTTCCTACAGTATACTGCTGTTACTGTCTACTATCTATCCTTTACCCCTACCTACAGTATACTGCTGTTACTGTCTATTATCTATCCCCCTACCTACTGCTGTTACTGTCTATTATCTATCCTTTACCCCCTACCTACAGTATACTGCTGTTACTGTCTATTATCTATCCCCCTACCTACAGTATACTGCTGCTACTGTCTATTATCTATCCTTTACCCCTACCTACAGTATACTGCTGTTACTGTCTATTATCTATCCTATCCCCCTACCTACAGTATACTGCTGTTACTGTCTATTATGTATCCTTTAACTCTACCTCCAGTATACTGCTGCTACTGTCTATTATCTATCCTTTACCCCTACCTACAGTATACTGCTGCTACTGTCTATTATCTATCCTTTACCCCTACCTACAGTATACTGCTGTTACTGTCTATTATCTATCCTTTACCCCTACCTACAGTATACTGCTGTTACTGTCTATTATCTATCCTTTACCCCTACCTACAGTATACTGCTGTTACTGTCTATTATCTATCCTTTACCCCTACCTACAGTATACTGCTGCTACTGTCTATTATCTATCCTTTACCCCTACCTACAGTATACTGCTGTTACTGTCTATTATCTATCCTTTACCCCTACCTACAGTATACTGCTGTTACTGTCTATTATCTATCCTGTTGTCTAGTCACTTTATCCCTACCTATATGTACATATCTACCTCCATTACCTTGTACCCCTGCACATTGACTCGGTACTGGTACCCTGTGTATATAGACAAGTTGTCGTTACTCATTGTGTATTTATTATTACCTTTACTATTATGTTTAATTACTTTTCTATTATTTCTCTATTGTCTTTCTCTCTGTATTGTTGGGAAGGTCCTGTCAGTCAGCATTTCAACTGGTAGTCTACACCTGTTGTTTACCAAGCATTTACCTGTTAGTCTACACCTGTTGTTTACCAAGCATTTACCTGTTAGTCTACACCTGTTGTTTACCAAGCATTTCACTGTTAGTCCACACCTGTTGTTTACCAAGCATTTCACTGGTAGTCTACACCTGTTGTTTACCAAGCATTTTCCAAATAAAATTAGATTTGATGACAACACCAGGAAGCCATTGCAAGTGTACCCACAAGTTGACCAGTCAAATTGCCAGAAGTTAGAGGTTCCAAGCTTGTTCTATTCATTCTGATGTCTACGCCCATGAGCTTCCTGGTATGAATAAAACCCCTGAGGTGGAGAATGGTGCTGTTTCAGGTAGTCCATATAGCAGTCACACTGTACGCAGCTACCAATGATTGTGTGCCATTTTATTGATGGAGTTCCACAACATCACACTGCCATCATTATGTTTTCTCACCAGCTCCTCCTTGGTTGATTTATAAACCAGGGCGATGTCCGGCGGGGTAGGTCTGGTGGATCATTTTTGGAAGTTTGGGTCTTTTTATTACTCAACAAAAGTATAAACGCAAAATGTAATGTGGTCCCGTGTTTCATGAGCTGAAATAAAAAGATCCCAGAAATGTTCCATACGCACAAAAAAAAAAGGTTATTTCTCTCAAATGCAAACATTTCTTTACATCCCTGTTAGTGAGCATTTCTCATTTGCCAAGATAATCCATCCACCTGACAGATGTGGCATATCAATAAGCTAATTAAACAGCATGATCATTACACATTACACAGGTGTACCTTGTGCTGAGGACAATAAAAGGCCACTCTAAAAATGTGCAATTATGTCACACAACACAATGCCACAGATGTCTCAAATTTTGAGGGAGTGTGCAATTGGCATGTTGACCGCAGGAATGTCCACTAGAGCTGTTGCCAGAGAATTTAATGTTCATTTCTCTACCATAAGAGTACTCCAATGTCGTTTTAGAGAATTTGGCAGTACGTCCAACTGGCCTCACAAACGCAGACCACGTGTAACCACGTCAGCCCAGGACCTCCACATCAGGCTTCTTCACCTGCGGGATCGTCTGAGACCAGCCACCTGGACAGCTGATGAGATTGAGTAGTATTTCTGTCTGTAATAAAGACCTTTTGTGGGGAAAAACGTATTCTGAGTGGCTGGGCCTGGGCCTGGGCCTGGTTCCCCAGCGGATGTGCCTCTGCCCAGTCATGTGACATCCATAGATTAGTGTCTAATGAATTTATTTAAATTAACTGATTTCCTTATACGAACTGTAATTCAGTAAAATCAGTTAAATTGTTGCATGTTGCGTTTATATTCTTGTTCTATATATATGATTTGTTTATCTTCCCGCCACTTGACAGTCTGCTGGACCAATCCGGTTTTAAAGCTGACGGTCTTCTCTCCTCTACCCAGTACTTGGCCTGTTTGGAATACTCCACACAGAGTCTGGTTCGACTGAAAAAATGTGTAACAGAATAACAAAACCAAAAACAGAAATTAGTCCAAATTAGTCTGTCCTTGCATCCTCCTGAAAAATTGATGTCCCCTTTTTTAAAAGGGTGTGAAAGGGATACAAAGATGGAAGATGTGAGAAATTTAACAAAGATAAAATACGAGACAGTATTGTTCATTGACCAATCCTCATGTCTGTTCAACCACCCTTCTCCTTCCTCCATTCCCTCCCAGGCAGGTAGAAACAGAGTCATTGACGATGTTGGCTGGTATAAAACAGCTAGTCGGTACATGTCAATTCAGGCCATGAGCTGATCTTTTAAATGTCTTCCTGTAAATAATGTAAACGTTGGGCTAGTTTGTTGTCATTACAACTCATGCACCAGCTAGTACCAGAGACATATACTGTATTATGGCTCTGACTAGGGTTGTGTTCACTTGTTTGACTTCTGTGAAAACAGAGGACTTACCAAAAAACCTTTCTGTCTTTGACACAATAGGTTTTCCTTGACCCAGTCTCAGTAACAGATCTCAAAGTGGACGACGAGAGACTTTTGTGAACTCGTTACCTTCTCTGAGATTCTGAAGGAGAGGAGGGAGGAAGGGAGGTTGCCGGGACGACACTGAGTTCTAAAGGTGAGCCACTTCATCAAAGAGAGTGAGCTTTTACCTGTGTGCCGTGTCTTGGTGTGTGGTGTGTGTGTGTTTGTTAGTCCTGGACATCTTCCAAACCCCACCGACAAACATCCCCTCAGACATTCCTTGATGTTACGGAACTAGACGTACGTATCTGCGCGTAGTGGTACACAGTTGTGTGTGTGTGTGTGTGTGTGTGTGTGTGTGTGTGTGTGTGTGTGTGTGTGTGTGTGTGTGTGTGTGTGTGTGTGTGTGTGTGTGTGTGTGTGTGTGTGTGTGTGTTTATGTGTGTGTGTTTATGTGTGTGGGGGGGGGTTCCCACACAGTACCCAGGTCTGAATTAGCATTACCTTCAAGTCTCTCCACCTGGCTGGCTGACATCCTCATCCTTCCATAGAGGATTATTATTCATTAGACAGAGAGAGGGAGGATGGCTGAAAGAGAGACAGGCTGGCTGGCTGGCTGGGAGAGAGAGAGAGAGAGAGAGAGAGAGAGAGAGAGAGAGAGAGAGAGAGAGAGAGAGAGAGAGAGAGAGAGAGAGCTGACATGTTCCTCTCATGTGCAATGCAGGGTCACAGCTCCATAGTCCCAATGGAAACCAGGTGCAGACTAGTGGGCCATCTGTGTATCAAAGAGCTGAGGTTGAATGTCCCAAATGGCACCATATTCCCTACATAGCGCACTACTATAGACCCTGGTCAAAAGGTATTGCTCTATATAGGGAATAGGGTGTCATTTGGGATACAGGCTAAAATACTGCCACATACATAACTACCTCCAGACTGCAGCAGTGAATCAGGAGGGAAGGAAGGGAGGGAACCTCTGGAAGATGGAAGAGGGGGAAGGAGGGAACCTCTGGAAGATGGAAGAGGGGGAAGGAGGGAACCTCTGGAAGATGGAAGAGGGGGAAGGAGGGAACCTCTAGAAGATGGAAGAGGGGGAAGGAGGGAACCTCTGGAAGATGGAAGAGGGGGAAGGAGGGGACCTCTGGAAGATGGAAGAGGGGGAAGGAGGGGACCTCTGGAAGATGGAAGAGGGGGAAGGAGGGAACCTCTGGAAGATGGAAGAGGGGGAAGGAGGGAACCTCTGGAAGATGGAAGAGGGGGAAGGAGGGAACCTCTGGAAGATGGAAGAGGGGGAAGGAGGGAACCTCTGGAAGATGGAAGAGGGGGAAGGAGGGAACCTCTGGAAGATGGAAGAGGGGGAAGGAGGGAACCTCTGGAAGATGGAAGAGGGGGAAGGAGGGAACCTCTGGAAGATGGAAGAGGGGGAAGGAGGGAACCTCTAGAAGATGGAAGAGGGGGAAGGAGGGAACCTCTGGAAGATGGCAGAGGGGGAAGGAGGGGACCTCTGGAAGATGGAAGAGGGGGAAGGAGGGAACCTCTGGAAGATGGAAGAGGGGGAAGGAGGGGACCTCTGGAAGATGGAAGAGGGGGAAGGAGGGGACCTCTGGAAGATGGCAGAGGGGGAAGGAGGGAACCTCTGGAAGATGGAAGAGGGGGAAGGAGGGGACCTCTGGAAGATGGAAGAGGGGGAAGGAGGGAACCTCTGGAAGATGGAAGAGGGGGGAAGGAGGGAACCTCTGGAAGATGGAAGAGGGGGAAGGAGGGGACCTCTGGAAGATGGAAGAGGGGGAAGGAGGGAACCTCTGGAAGATGGAAGAGGGGGAAGGAGGGAACCTCTGGAAGATGGAAGAGGGGGAAGGAGGGGACCTCTGGAAGAGGGGGAAGGAGGGAACCTCTGGAAGATGGAAGAGGGGGAAGGAGGGAACCTCTGGAAGATGGAAGAGGGGGAAGGAGGGAACCTCTGGAAGATAGAAGAGGGGGAAGGAGGGAACCTCTGGAAGATGGAAGAGGGGGAAGGAGGGAACCTCTGGAAGATGGAAGAGGGGGAAGGAGGGAACCTCTGGAAGATGGAAGAGAGGGAAGGAGGGAACCTCTGGAAGAGGGGGAAGGAGGGGACCTCTGGAAGATGGAAGAGGGGGAAGGAGGGAACCTCTGGAAGATGGAAGAGGGGGAAGGAGGGAACCTCTGGAAGATGGAAGAGGGGGAAGGAGGGAACCTCTGGAAGATGGAAAAAAGGGAAGGATGGAACTCAACTCTTATCTTATCAGTTTGAGTTTGTGTGTGTGGCAGTAGAACAAATATCACAATATCAGAATATAACTCTAAATAAAATAAATCAATGTAGGCTGCAGCAGAACACACAAATATGAGAATATATAGGCCTCCTGTCTATGTGATAATATGAAGCACATATTCAGATTACTTTCACAGTACAGAACAAGTTTGTAAAGGGAAAAAAAAAAACATTACCTTAGTTTTCAAAACCTCCCACAATGACTCTGCCCATGTCAAGTCCATTTAACTCCTGAGAGTCCATTTCTTGCTCAAAGCCATGAACTGTGACCCTTTAGTCTCCTTCTAAGGCTGCTCTGAAGACTCTGTTCTGTAGTGTCTATTGTCTTCATTTTGAGCATTAACTATAACCTGGGCGTCCTCTTTAGCCTCGTCTACAAGGCTTGCTGCCACCAAACGTGCCTTGGTTCGGGCATGTTCAAAAACCTTTTTTTCCTTGAGGGCCCTTTGTTGTAGTATTTTTTGTACCGCCGAGGCATAGGATGTTAAATTACTGTACATTCTACCCATTCTTTTCATAGTTTAATCTCTCCAGTCATTTCTAGAATCAAGCTCCTTATCTTTGCATGTTGTACAGCCCAACTTTGAATTCTGCATGACAAGCCAGGGCTTATACGTTTGCTTGTTCTTGAACTGCAAATTGCACTTTGTCGGTGGATGCACTGCCTCCCAGCTCCCTGTCTCCCTCTCCCGTTGATTCTGACTCGCTAGTAGGCTTACTAGCTAGTGGAGGTGCCGGTTGTGATGCTGAACTGGAGGGATTAGCATCGCTGCTAGCTAAGGCATCGCCATCAGGAACAGTTTGACCCTCACTCCTCTCCTCTGGAGGTGCCGGAACAAACAAAGTCAAATCTGAGAGGTGCCAGATCCTGTTCCTGCAAAGTAAGCACTGCTTGGTGACCTTCAATGCTGCCAACTTTTTTTGGTACCCTTCCCCAGATCTGTGCCTTAATAACACAATCCTGTCTCGGAGCTCTACGGACAATTCCTTTGACTTTGTGGCTTGGTTTTTGCTCTGACATGCACTATCAACTGTGGGACCTTAGATAGATAGGTGTGTGCCTTTCCAAATCATGTCCAATCAATTGAATTTACCACAGGTGGACACCAATCAAGTTGTAGAATCATCTCAAGGATGATCAATGGAAACAGGATGCACCTGAGCTCAATTTTGAGTCTCATAGCAAAGGGTCTGAATACTTATGTAAATAAGGTATTTCTGTTGTTTATTTTTAATACATTTGCTAAACTTTCTAAAAACCTGTTTTCACTTCGTCATTATCCGGTATTGTGTGTAGGCTGATAAGAAAAAAATATTGAATCATTTTTGGAATAAAGCTGTAATGTAACAAAATGTGAAAGAGTCAAGGGTTCTGAATACTTTCCGAATGCACTGTAAGAATCTAAAATAACTCCTAGGTTTTGTACCTGGTGTTTTATCTTTATTGCCCGCGATTTAAAATGTGCTGCTAGATTCTCTCTCTGTGCTTTGTCTCCAACAATAAGTATCTCGGTCTTGTCTTGATTTAGCTGGAAGAAGTTGTGAGCCATCCAAGTATTTAAATCATTAATACAGTCTAATAAATTATCCATGGAGCTAAAATCCTCTGGTGAGTGTCACGTCCTGACCAGTATAAGGGTTATTTGTTATTGTTGTTTGGTCAGGACGTGGCAGAGGGTATTTGTTTTATGTGGTTTGGGGTGGTGATTTATTTAGTAGGGTGTTAGATTTATTATTTCTGGGTTTTTGGGTAATGTTCTATGTTTGTATTTCTATGTGGTCTCTAGTCTTTTGTATTTCTATGTCTAGTTTATTGGGGTTGGACTCTCAATTGGAGGCAGGTGTTTTCTCGTTGCCTCTGATTGAGAGTCCTATATATGGGTATGTGTTTGGTTTAGTGTTGGTGGGAGATTGTTCCATGTATAGTTTATGGCCTTACAGGACTGTTTATTCGTCGGTGTGTTTCATTTGGTGTACGTGTTTATTTTGGGGGTTTTCCTTCTTTCCCTAATAAAAGAAGATGAGTACACATGTACCCGCTGCGTTTTGGTCTCAATCCGACGACAACCGTTACAGTGAGACGGAAATGCAAATTTGTTTATCATCTGCTTAGCAGTGAACATCGATGCTGTGCTTTCTGATAACGCCGCCAAGGGGTAACATACAGTATATAAACTGAACAGACAGAAAAATTAAACCTTGTGGAACGGCACATGTGATATGTACTTTCTCTGAGTTATGTTCACTAAGGACAAAAAACTCTAGGTCCTTAACCTATTTAGAACTGGACCGGAGAGGTCAACACACCTCTCCAGTCTGTCCAGAAGGACATAATGGTCAACAGTGATAAAAATGTAAATCTACGAGTACAAGGACACATTTTACATTTTAGTCATTTAGCAGACGCTCTTATCCAGAGCGACTTATAGTAGTGAATGCATACGTGTCATACATTGTTTTCCCCCCGTACTGGTCCCCCGTGGGAATCGAATCCACAACCCTGGCGTTGTAAACACCATGCTCTACCAACTGAGCCACACGGGACCGTTTGAACATCTGTATTGGCTCTAAGATAATTGATAATTGATCATTTTAACTAAAGCTGTCTCTGTGCTGTGGTGGGCACACAAAAAAAACAGATTGGATTTTATTTTTTATTTTTTTGATCATTTAGCTGTTTGAACCCCATTTTCTCCAGAATTTTGCTTAAGAATGGAAGGTTGGAGATTGGCCCGAAAAATTGCTAAGAGCTGAAGAATCTAGAATCATTTTCTTCAGAAGGGGTTTCACCATAACAGTTTTTAGTGCAGTGGGGAAATTGCCTGTGAACAGGGAATGATTAACAATAGCTTGCACTTCTTCAGATATGTAATTAAAAACTATTTTGAAGAAGGTGGTGGGGATAGGATCAAGAAAGCGAGCAGAAGGCTTAAATTGTGATATCTGTGCCAACCAGGGAAAATAAATCCATAGTGCTTTTGTGTGGTAGGCAAAGGGGTGGAGAGGGAGGTTAGGTCACAAAGGGACAGCACTCTGATTGAAATATCATCAATATTTTTATGAGTATTTATTGAGCCTACCTAGCTCAAATTATAGACGTCGGATTAAAACTAGACTATAGCGTCCATAAAGTGACTATTGAACCCCCACAGGATCGGTGTCCCTTAACCGGGTTGTTGCTAACATGAGTTAATGTGAACTAATGTTGTAACACATTGTATCACGGCAACTGGCTTGATACATTCACCGCTGAAGGTAAATAATGTACTTACATTCAGTAATCTTGCTCTGATTTGTCATCCTGAAGGTGCCAGAGATACTGAGGGTCCCAGAGATAAAAATGTAGCATAGTTTTGTTTGATAAAATCAATTTTTATATTCAAATGTAGCAACTGGGCTCTACAGTTTGAACCCCTGCTGTCTCCGTTCCTTAATAAAAAAAAAATGCAGAATTGACTAGATTTGTAAATGCAACAGTTTTTATTAATAGTATCATTTATCGCTCTCACATGCTCATTTCTGTCCGTTAAGAACCAACAATGTTCTACCTTTTTGTAGCATGTCTGTCAATGCAAAAATATTTTTTCAGCCGAATCTCAGAGTTTTGACACCAGGTTGGTTGCTCGGAAACAGCACCGCTGGTTGCAACAGTCATAAGAAGTCTATGTGAACAAACCTAGGCTACTGTATCTGGCCAGCTATATGGTGGTATTCAAGCTGAGGTTAATCAATAAATGCAAATATATATTTTGATTAGCTAGGTAGCTAACTAGCTAAAGTTACCTAGCTAGGGTTAGCTTGCTTGTACAAAGTCCAGCTACTAGCCTATGCAGCTAGCTAACACCAGTCAGTTGAAAACTAGCTTGCTAACAAACATCAAATAATGGTAGATAGCCAATAAATGTGGTTTTGTTTTGATTAGCTAAGTAGCTAACTAGCTAATGTAACGTTATACCAGTCAGATGAGAGCTAACGTTGCCTAGGTGGCTAACCATCAAGCAAGGAAAGCTAACTAGCTAGCTACTACTGTACTACTGTACTAACTAGCTACTGTAGCTAGCTAGTTAGCTAAACGTTAGTTACAGTGCATTCGGAAAGTATTCAGACACCTTGACTTTTTCCAAATTTTGTTACATTACAGCCGTATTCTAAAATGGATTAAATAAAAAAAATCTGCAATCTACAAACAATACCCCATAATACACCACAATACCCCATTATGACATCACAATACCCCATAATACATCACAATAAAGCATAATGACAAAGTAAACACAGGTAGTTAGAAATTATAGAAAATGTCTAACCTCATTTGCATAAGTATTCAGACCCTTTGCTATGAGACTCAAAATTGAGCTCAGGTGCATCCTATTTCCATTGATCATCCTTGAGATGTTACTACAACTTGATTGGAGTCCACCTGTGGTAAATTCAATTGATTGGACATGATTTTGGAAAGGCACACACCTGTCTATATAAGGTCTAACAGTTGATAGTGCATGTCAAAGTCAAAACCAAGCCATGAGGTCGAAGGAATTGTCCGTAGAACTCCGAGACGGGATTGTGTCGAGGCACAGATCTGGGGAAGGGTACCAAGTTACAAACAACGTGAAAAAAACGAACAGAATACCACAGTTGGTCAGGAGCACGTAAAATGGCAGCCATCCCCACCGGCGCCATTCTCCGGTCATAATATTATAATAGGTCCAGTGAAATGTGTTGTTTTACAGGGTCAGCCATAGTAGTACAGCGCCCCGGGGCAAATTAGGGTTAAGTGCTTTGCTCAAGAGCACATCGGCAGACTTTTCAACTTGTTGATTCGGGTATTCAAACCAGCAACCCTTCAGTTGACAGAGCTTCAAGAAATTTGAAAATAATAATGAGCAAATAATCTGTATAATAATGTAATAATTTACCACAATCCAGGTGTGCCAATGTGGCACATTTACTCCTCGGCCTGAAGTGTCCCCACGTGCGCTAGCAAATAGCTAGGTTCTTGCGTGGCGCCGACTGATTAGACGGATCAGGAGGGCAGAGGTCCTGAGTTTGCACCATTTATGGGCTGAATTGGAAAGAAGTGGTACTAAGCTAATCAAGCAGCATGATGTCCTTCACACAAATCTCAAAGACTTACCCAGAAAGACTCACAGCTGTAACCGCTGCCAAAGTTGATTCTAACATGTATTGACTCGGGGGGGGGGGGCGGTGAATTACTTACCTAATTCAAGGTATATTTGTGTTTTATTTTTCATTAATGTTAAAAAAAATAAAAATGTTTCTTCCACTTTGAAATTACAGACTATTTTGTGTAGAGAAATAGCAAAATTGTAGAATTAAATCAATTTTAATCCGACAACAAAATGTGAAGAAATCCAAGGGGGAGAATACTTATGATACCCAGGGTAGGCCGTCATTGTAAATCAGAATTTGTTCTTAACTGACTTGCCTAGTTAAATAAAGGTTCAATGATAGGCAAAAGTATCTAGAAT
>NC_059442.1:168682867-168690367 GCF_905237065.1 Salmo salar | reverse complement strand
CAGACAGACAGACAGACAGACAGACAGACAGACAGACAGACAGACAGACAGACAGACAGACAGACAGACAGACAGACAGACAGACAGACAGACAGACAGACAGACAGACAGACAGACAGACTGACAGACAGACAGACAACTAGTGAGGCTGACAGACAGACAGACAGACAGACAGACAGACAGACAGACAGACTGACAGACAGACAGACAACTAGTGAGGCTGACAGACAGACAGACAACTGGTGAGGCTGACAGACAGACAGACAGACAGACTGACAGACAGACAGACAGACAGACAACAGTGAGGCTGACAGACAGACAGACAACTAGTGAGGCTGACAGACAGACAGACAGACAGACAGACAGACAGACAGACAACTAGTGAGGCTGACAGACAGACAGACAGACAGACAGACAGACAGACAGACAGACAGACAGACAGACAGACAGACAGACAGACAGACAACTAGTGAGGCTGACAGACAGACAGACAGACAGACAGACAGACAGACAGACAGACAGACAGACAGACAGACAGACAGACAGACAACTAGTGAGGCTGACAGACAGACAGACAACTAGTGAGGCGACAGACAGACAGACAGACAGACAGACAGACAGACAGACAGACAACAGTGAGGCTGACAGACAGACAGACAGACAGACAGACAGACAGACAGACAGACAGACAGACAGACAGACAGACAGACAGACAACTAGTGAGGCTGACAGACAGACAGACAGACAGACAGACAGACAGACAGACAGACAGACAGACAGACAGACAGACAGACAGACAGACAGACAGACAGACAGACTGACAGACAGACAGACAACTAGTGAGGCTGACAGACAGACAGACAGACAGACAGACAGACAGACAGACAGACAGACAGACAGACAGACAGACAACTAGTGAGGCTGACAGACAGACAGACAGACAGACAGACAGACAGACAGACAGACAGACAGACAGACAGACAGACAGACAGACAGACAGACAGACAGACAGACAACTAGTGAGGGTGACAGACAGACAGACAGACAGACAGACAGACAGACAGACAGACAGACAGACAGACAGACAGACAGACTGACTGACAGACAGACAGACAACTAGTGAGGCTGACAGACAGACAGACAGACAGACTGACAGACAGACAGACAGACAACTAGTGAGGCTGACAGACAGACAGACAACTAGTGAGGCTGACAGACAGACAGACAGACAGACAGACAGACAGACAGACAGACAGACAGACAACTAGTGAGGCTGACAGACAGACAGACAACTAGTGAGGCTGACAGACAGACAGACAGACAGACAGACAGACAGACAGACAGACAGACAGACAGACAGACAGACAGACAGACAGACAGACAGACAGACAGACAGACAGACAGACAGACAGACAGACAGACAGACAGACAGACAACTAGTGAGGCTGACAGACAGACAGACAACTAGTGAGGCTGACAGACAGACAGACAGACAGACAGACAGACAGACAGACAGACAGACAGACAGACAGACAGACAGACAGACAGACAGACAGACAGACAGACAGACAACTAGTGAGGCTGACAGACAGACAGACAGACAGACAGACAGACAGACAGACAGACAGACAGACAGACAGACAGACAGACAGACAGACAACTAGTGAGGCTGACAGACAGACAGACAGACTGACAGACAGACAGACTGACAGACAGACAGACAACTAGTGAGGCTGACAGACAGACAGACAACTAGTGAGGCTGACAGACAGACAGACAGACAGACTGACAGACAGACAGACAGACAGACAACAGGAGGCTGACAGACAGACAGACAGACAACTAGTGAGGCTGACAGACAGACAGACAGACAGACAGACAGACAGACAGACAGACAGACAGACAACAGTGACAGACAGACAGACAGACAGACAGACAGACAGACAGACAGACAACTAGTGAGGGTGACAGACAGACAGACAGACAGACAGACAGACAGACAGACTGACAGACAGACAGACAACTAGTGAGGCTGACAGACAGACAGACAACTAGTGAGGCTGACAGACAGACAGACAGACAGACAGACAGACAGACAGACAGACAGACAACTAGTGAGGCTGACAGACAGACAGACAGACAACTAGTGAGGCTGACAGACAGACAGACAGACAGACAGACAGACAGACAGACAGACAGACAGACAGACAGACAGACAGACAGACAGACAGACAACTAGTGAGGCTGACAGACAGACAGACAGACAGACAGACAGACAGACAGACAGACAGACAGACAGACAGACAGACAGACAGACAGACAGACAGACAGACAGACAGACAGACAGACAGACAGACAGACAGACAGACAGACAACTAGTGAGGCTGACAGACAGACAGACAACTAGTGAGGCTGACAGACAGACAGACAGACAGACAGACAGACAGACAGACAGACAGACAGACAGACAGACAGACAGACAGACAACTAGTGAGGCTGACAGACAGACAGACAGACAGACAGACAGACAGACAGACAGACAGACAGACAGACAGACAGACAGACAGACAGACAGACAGACAACTAGTGAGGCTGACAGACAGACAGACAGACAGACAGACAGACAGACAGACAGACAGACAGACAACTAGTGAGGCTGACAGACAGACAGACAACTAGTGAGGCTGACAGACAGACAGACAGACAGACAGACAGACAGACAGACAGACAGACAACTAGTGAGGCTGACAGACAGACAGACAGACAGACAGACAGACAGACAGACAGACAGACAGACAGACAACTAGTGAGGGTGACAGACAGACAGACAGACAGACAGACAGACAGACAGACAGACAGACAACTAGTGAGGGTGACAGACAGACAGACAGACTGACAGACAGACAGACAGACAGACTGACAGACAGACAGACAACTAGTGAGGCTGACAGACAGACAGACAACTAGTGAGGCTGACAGACAGACAGACAGACAGACTGACAGACAGACAGACAGACAGACAACTAGTGAGGCTGACAGACAGACAGACAGACAACTAGTGAGGCTGACAGACAGACAGACAGACAGACAGACAGACAGACAGACAGACAGACAGACAGACAGACAGACAGACAGACAGACAGACAGACAGACAGACAACTAGTGAGGCTGACAGACAGACAGACAGACAGACAGACAGACAGACAGACAGACAGACAGACAGACAGACAGACAACTAGTGAGGCTGACAGACAGACAGACAGACAGACAGACAGACAGACAGACAGACAGACAGACAGACAGACAGACAGACAGACAGACAACTAGTGAGGCTGACAGACAGACAGACAGACAGACAGACAGACAGACAGACAGACAGACAGACAGACAGACAGACAGACAGACAGACAGACAGACAGACTGACAGACAGACAGACAGACAACTAGTGAGGGTGACAGACAGACAGACAGACAGACTGACAGACAGACAGACAACTAGTGAGGCTGACAGACAGACAGACAACTAGTGAGGCTGACAGACAGACAGACAGACAGACAGACAGACAGACAGACAGACAGACAGACAGACAGACAGACAGACAGACAGACAGACAGACAGACAACTAGTGAGGCTGACAGACAGACAGACAACTAGTGAGGCTGACAGACAGACAGACAGACAGACAGACAGACAGACAGACAGACAGACAGACAGACAGACAGACAGACAGACAACTAGTGAGGCTGACAGACAGACAGACAACTAGTGAGGCTGACAGACAGACAGACAGACAGACAGACAGACAGACAGACAGACAGACAGACAGACAGACAGACAGACAGACAGACAGACAGACAGACAGACAGACAACTAGTGAGGCTGACAGACAGACAGACAACTGGTGAGGCTGACAGACAGACAGACAGACAGACTGACAGACAGACAGACAGACAGACAGACAGACAGACAACTAGTGAGGCTGACAGACAGACAGACAACTAGTGAGGCTGACAGACAGACAGACAGACAGACAGACAGACAGACAGACAGACAGACAGACAGACAGACAGACAGACAGACAGACAGACAGACAGACAACTAGTGAGGCTGACAGACAGACAGACAACTAGTGAGGCTGACAGACAGACAGACAGACAGACAGACAACTAGTGAGGCTGACAGACAGACAGACAGACAGACAGACAGACAGACAGACAGACAGACAGACAGACAGACAGACAGACAGACAACTAGTGAGGGTGACAGACAGACTGACAGAAAGACAGACAGACTGACAGACAGACAGACAACTAGTGAGGCTGACAGACAGACAGACAGACAGACAGACAGACAGACAGACAGACAGACAGACAGACAGACAGACAGACAGACAACTAGTGAGGCTGACAGACAGACAGACAGACAGACAGACAGACAGACAGACAGACAGACAGACAGACAGACAGACAGACAGACAGACAGACAGACAACTAGTGAGGCTGACAGACAGACAGACAGACAGACAGACAGACAGACAGACAGACAGACAGACAGACAGACAGACAGACAGACAGACAGACAGACAGACAGACAGACAGACAACTAGTGAGGCTGAAAGACAGACAGACAGACAGACAGACAGACTGACTGACAGACAGACTGACTGACAGACAGACAGACAACTAGTGAGGGTGACAGACAGACAGACAGACTGACAGACAGACAGACAGACAGACAGACAGACTGACAGACAGACAGACAACTAGTGAGGCTGACAGACAGACAGACAACTAGTGAGGCTGACAGACAGACAGACAGACAGACAGACAGACAGACAGACAGACAGACAGACAGACAGACAGACAGACAGACAGACAGACAGACAGACAGACAGACAGACAGACAGACAGACAACAGTGAGGCTGACAGACAGACAGACAACTAGTGAGGCTGACAGACAGACAGACAGACAGACAGACAGACAGACAGACAGACAGACAGACAGACAGACAGACACACTGACAGACAGACAGACAACTAGTGAGGCTGACAGACAGACAGACAACTGGTGAGGCTGACAGACAGACAGACAGACAGACTGACAGACAGACAGACAGACAGACAGACAACTAGTGAGGCTGACAGACAGACAGACAACTAGTGAGGCTGACAGACAGACAGACAGACAGACAGACAGACAGACAGACAGACAGACAGACAGACAGACAGACAGACAGACAGACAACTAGTGAGGCTGACAGACAGACAGACAGACAGACAGACAGACAGACAGACAGACAGACAGACAGACAGACAGACAGACAGACAGACAGACAGACAGACAACTAGTGAGGCTGACAGACAGACAGACAGACAGACAGACAGACAGACAGACAGACAGACAGACAGACAGACAGACAGACAGACAGACAGACAACTAGTGAGGCTGACAGACAGACAGACAGACAGACAGACAGACAGACAGACAGACAGACAGACAGACAGACAGACAGACAGACAGACAGACAGACAGACAGACAACTAGTGAGGGTGACAGACAGACTGACAGAAAGACAGACAGACTGACAGACAGACAGACAACTAGTGAGGCTGACAGACAGACAGACAACTAGTGAGGCTGACAGACAGACAGACAGACAGACAGACAGACAGACAGACAGACAGACAACTAGTGAGGCTGACAGACAGACAGACAGACAGACAGACAGACAGACAGACAGACAGACAGACAGACAGACAGACAGACAGACAGACAGACAGACAACTAGTGAGGCTGACAGACAGACAGACAGACAGACAGACAGACAGACAGACAGACAGACAGACAGACTGACAGACAGACAGACAGACAGACAGACAGACAGACAGACAACTAGTGAGGCTGACAGACAGACAGACAGACAGACAGACAGACAGACAGACAGACAGACAGACAGACAGACAGACAGACAGACAGACAGACAGACAGACAGACAACTAGTGAGGCTGACAGACAGACAGACAGACAGACAGACAGACAGACAGACAGACAGACAACTAGTGAGGCTGACAGACAGACAGACAGACAACTAGTGAGGCTGACAGACAGACAGACAGACAGACAGACAGACAGACAGACAGACAGACAGACAGACAGACAGACAGACAGACAGACAGACAGACAGACAGACAGACAGACAACTAGTGAGGCTGACAGACAGACAGACAGACAGACAGACAGACAGACAGACAGACAGACAGACAGACAGACAGACAACTAGTGAGGCTGACAGACAGACAGACAGACAGACAGACAGACAGACAGACAGACAGACAGACAGACAGACTGACAGACAGACAGACAGACAGACAGACAACTAGTGAGGCTGACAGACAGACAGACAGACAGACAGACAGACAGACAGACAGACAGACAGACAGACAGACAGACAGACAGACAGACAGACAGACAACTAGTGAGGCTGACAGACAGACAGACAGACAGACAGACAGACAGACAGACAGACAGACAGACAGACAGACAGACAGACAGACAGACAGACAGACAGACAGACAGACAGACAGACAGACAGACAACTAGTGAGGGTGACAGACAGACTGACAGAAAGACAGACAGACTGACAGACAGACAGACAACTAGTGAGGCTGACAGACAGACAGACAACTAGTGAGGCTGACAGACAGACAGACAGACAGACAGACAGACAGACAGACAGACAGACAGACAACTAGTGAGGCTGACAGACAGACAGACAGACAGACAGACAGACAGACAGACAGACAGACAGACAGACAGACAGACAGACAGACAGACTGACAGACAGACAGACAGACAACTAGTGAGGCTGACAGACAGACAGACAGACAGACAGACAGACAGACAGACAGACAGACTGACAGACAGACAGACAACTAGTGAGGCTGACAGACAGACAGACAGACAGACAGACAGACAGACAGACAGACAGACAGACAGACAGACAGACAGACAGACAGACAACTAGTGAGGCTGACAGACAGACAGACAGACAGACAGACAGACAGACAGACAGACAGACAGACAGACAGACAGACAGACAGACAGACAGACAGACAACTAGTGAGGGTGACAGACAGACAGACAGACAGACTGACAGACAGACAGACAACTAGTGAGGCTGACAGACAGACAGACAACTAGTGAGGCTGACAGACAGACAGACAGACAGACTGACAGACAGACAGACAGACAGACAGACAGACAACTAGTGAGGCTGACAGACAGACAGACAACTAGTGAGGCTGACAGACAGACAGACAGACAGACAGACAGACAGACAGACAGACAGACAGACAGACAGACAGACAGACAGACAGACAGACAGACAGACAGACAGACAGACAGACAGACAGACAGACAGACAGACAGACAGACAGACAGACAGACAGACAGACAGACAGACAGACAGACAGACAGACAGACAACTAGTGAGGCTGAC
>NC_059442.1:168625367-168672867 GCF_905237065.1 Salmo salar | reverse complement strand
AGCTGGTTCTAAATTGGGTCAGCTGGTTCTACATTGGGTCAGCTGGTTCTACATTGGGTCAGCTAGTTCTACATTGGGTCAGCTGGTTCTACATTGGGTCAGCTGGTTCTGTATTGGGTTAGTAATATACTAAAGCCCCTGACTACCTTGGATCAGCAGAGACCCAGAGACAGGCAGGGAACGCAGAAGATGCAGAGCCTAAACATATGCAGCCAAGGGTACTGATTGAACAAACTCTGAGGGTACCAACCAGTCCTAATCGGACAGCAGTGCGTCCTGACTGGCCCTGATTGGACCAAACCAGTTCTGACCAGGCCTGATTGGATTAACCCAGTTCTGACCAGGCCTGATTGGACCAACCGTAAGTTTTCTCAGTGACATCAGTCTCGCTCTGTAGGTCAGCATCCTCACCTGCCTGTAGAGAAGCCATCCCTCACATCTCCTCCCTCACCTCACCTCTTCTCCCCTCCCATCCCTCACCTCTCCCCCTCCCTCACCTCTTCTCCCCTCCCATCCCTCACCTCCTCCCATCCCTCACATCTCCTCCCTCACCTCACCCCCCCTCCCACCTGTCCTCCCATATCCCTCACCTCTCCTCCCATCCCTCTCCTCCCATTCCTCTCTCCTCCCATCCCTCACCTCTCCTCCCATCCCTCACCTCTCCTCACCTCTCCTCCCACCCCACCCCTCACCTCTCCTCCCACCCCTCACCTCTCCTCCCATCCCTCACCTCTCCTCACCTCTCCTCCCACCCCACCCCTCCTCTCCTCCCACCCCACCCCACCCCTCACCTCTCCTCCCATCCCTCACCTCTCCCTCCATCCCTCACCTCTCCTCTCCTCCCATTCCTCACCTCTCCTCCCATCCCTCACCTCACTTCTCCTCCCACCCCACCCCTCACCTCTCCTCTCCTCCCACCCCTCACCTCTCCTCCCATCCCTCCCTCCCTTCCCATCCCTCACCTCTCCTCTCCTCACTCCCCTCCCCTCTCCTCTCAGCCCTCATCTCCCCTCACTTCCCTCACCTCTCCTTCCATCCCTCACCTCTCCTCTCCTCACTCCCCTCCCCTCTCCTCCCAGCCCTCATCTCTCCTCACTCCCCTCACCTCCAATCACCTCTTCTCTTGAGAAATTCCCCAAAGTTCCCTGACGCTTCCCAAGGTACCTTTGTCTATTGAAAGGCCCTAATTACTGTCAGCCTGCTGGAGAGGAAGCTACTCCTACTCCATCCTTCGTCACTCTCTGCCAAATGAAATAAAGGCCCAATTATTGATAAATGAAGAGTGTTTTTTGCTGGAGCCTTGCCTCGAGTGGGGCTGTGCATCTGTCGCTGTGGACGGGCTGTGCTCGGCCTGCAGGACTCATTCATGTGAGACACAGCATCCTGGGCATTCATCATGCATCTGTAGGGGTGCTCTCTCTCTCTCTCTTTCTCTCTCTCTCTCTCTCTCTCTCTCTCTCTCTCTCTCTCTCTCTCTCTCTCTCTCTCTATGTCTCTCTCTGTCTCTCTCTCTCTCTCTCTCTCTCTCTCTCTCTCTCTCTCTCCCATGTCTCTCTCTCTCTCTCTATATGTCTCTCTCTCTGTCTCTCTCCATGTCTCACTCTCTCTCTCTCTGTCTCTCTCTCTCTGTCTCTCTCTCTCTCTCCCTCTCCCCTGTCTCTCTCTCGCTCTGTCTCTCCCCCTGTCTCACTCTCTCTCTCTCTCTCTCTCTCTCTCTCTCTCTCTCTCTCTGTCTCTCTCAATCTCTCTCTCTCTCTCTCTCTCTCTCAATTTCAGGGCTATATTAATAATAATAAATGAAAGTGTATTAAACAATACAAAATGTACAGTAAACATTACACTTTCAAAAGTTCCAAAATAATTAAGACATTTCAAATGTCATATTATGTATATATACAGTGTTGTAATAATGTGCAAATAGCTCTCTATCTCTCTCCCTGTCTCACTATCTCTCTCTCTCTCTCCCTCTCCCCGCCTCACTCTCTCTCTGTCTCTCTCTGTCTCTGTCTCCCTCTCACTCTCTCTCTGTCTCTCTCTCTCTCTGTCTCCCTCTCACTCTCTCTCTGTCTCCCTCTCACTCTCTCTCTGTCTCTCTCTCTCTCTGTCTCCCTCTCACTCTCTCTCTGTCTCTCTCTCTCTCTGTCTCCCTCTCACTCTCTCTCTGTCTCCCTCTCACTCTCTCTCTGTCTCTCTCTCTCTCTGTCTCCCTCTCACTCTCTCTCTGTCTCTCTCTGTCTCTCAATTCAATTTCAGGGCTTTGTTGACATGGAAAACATATGTTAACACTGCCAAAGCAAGTGGAGTAGATAAGTAGATAATATACAAACGTGAAATAAACAATAAAAATGAACAGTAAACATTACACTCACAGAAGTTCTAAAAGAATAAAGACATTTCAGATGTCATATTATGTCTATATACAGTGTTGTAACGATGAGCAAATGGTTAAAGTACAAAAGGGAAAATAAATAAACATAAATATGGGTTGTATTTACAATGGTGTTTGTTCTTCACTGGTTGCCCTTTTCTTGTGGCAGCAGGTCACAAATCTTGCTGCTGTGATGGCACACTGTGGTATTTCACCCAATAGATATGGGAGTTTATCAAAATCGGGTTTGTTTTCGAATTCTTTGTCGATGTAATTTTTAATCTCACGCTTGATGTTAAGGAAATCCCCAAGTTATGGAAATCTGCTTTGTACTGCCTCTCCTGAAAAGTGGAGATCCTTCGCTACTTGACAACTATCAACCCATATCAAAATTGTCTGTACTTGTCTAAGGTACTGGAGTCCTTAGTCAGTAGGCAGTTAAAGACCTACTTCCAAGAAAACAACATATTAAATGGAATGCGATCAGGTTTTAGGTCTGGCCACAGCACTGTTTCAGCAACATTGAAGGTTTTAAATTACATCCACTGTGCTCTTGATAAGAAGTTACATTGTGTGTCTGTTTTTATTGATTTGTCGAAGGCATTTGACACCGTGGATCATGCTGTGTTAGTGCAAAGGTTAAAATGTTGTGGAATTACTGGTCATGCTCTAGATTGGTTTATAAATTACCTATCAAATCGTATACAATGTGTAAATGGCAGATGGTTGTAAATCTGACTCCATAGAGGTGTGGTCAGGTGTTCCGCAAGGTTCTATTTTGGGCCCACTGTTGTTCATTTTGTATATCAACAACATTGGGGATCTTATTGAAACAGCGGATGTTGATTTTTATGCAGATGATACTGTCCTTTATTCAAGCGGTAGTAGTTAATCTTTAGCTTTTGAAAATGCCCAAAGAGCATTTAACATCATACAGCAGAATCTGTATGATTTAAAGCTGGTTCTGAATTCGGGTAAAACAAAATGCATGGTATTTTCAAATGTCAGGCATCTTACTAATCATGTCATTGCTACATTGGCTGGACATACTACAGAGCAAGTCAAAGTGTACAAATATTTGGGTGTGTGGGTGGATGACAAGCTGAGCTTCACTGTGCATGTAGAGAACTTGATAAGGAAGCTCAAGCTGAGAAAAGGTTTTTATTACCGGCATAAGGCTTGTTTTTCTTTGGAGGCCAGGAAGGAGCTGGTCGATGTACATTTTTACATTTTACATTTTAGTCATTTAGCAGACGCTCTTATCCAGAGCGACTTACAAATTGGTGCATTCACCTATAATATCCAGTGGAACAACCACTTTACAATAGTGCATCTAAATCTTTTAAGGGGGGGGGGTTAGAAGGATTACCTTATCCTAACCCAGGTATTCCTTGAAGAGGTGGGGTTTCAGGTGTCTCCGGAAGGTGGTGATTGACTCCGCTGTCCTGGCGTCGTGAGGGAGCTTGTTCCACCATTGGGGTGCCAGAGCAGCGAACAGTTTTGACTGGGCTGAGCGGGAACTGTGCTTCCTCAGAGGTAGGGAGGCGAGCAGGCCAGAGGTGGATGAACGGAGTGCCCTTGATTGGGTGTAGGGCCTGATCAGAGCCTGAAGGTACGGAGGTGCCGTTCCCCTAACAGCTCCGTAGGCAAGCACCATGGTCTTGTAGCGGATGCGAGCTTCGACTGGAAGCCAGTGGAGAGAGCGGAGGAGCGGGGTGACGTGAGAGAACTTGGGAAGGTTGAACACCAGACGGGCTGCGGCGTTCTGGATGAGTTGTAGGGGTTTAATGGCACAGGCAGGGAGCCCAGCCAACAGCGAGTTGCAGTAATCCAGACGGGAGATGACAAGTGCCTGGATTAGGACCTGCGCCGCTTCCTGTGTGAGGCAGGGTCGTACTCTGCGAATGTTGTAGAGCATGAACCTACAGGATCGGGTCACCGCCTTGATGTTGGTGGAGAACGACAGGGTGTTGTCCAGGGTCACGCCAAGGCTCTTAGCACTCTGGGAGGAGGACACAATGGAGTTGTCAACCGTGATGGCGAGATCATGGAACGGGCAGTCCTTCCCCGGGAGGAAGAGCAGCTCCGTCTTGCCGAGGTTCAGCTTGAGGTGGTGATCCGTCATCCACACTGATATGTCTGCCAGACATGCAGAGATGCGATTCGCCACCTGGTTGTCAGAAGGGGGAAAGGAGAAGATTAATTGTGTGTCATCTGCATAGCAATGATATGAGAGACCATGTGAGGATATGACAGAGCCAAGTGACTTGGTGTATAGCGAGAATAGGAGTGGGCCAAGAACAGAGCCCTGGGGGACACCAGTGGTGAGAGCACGTGGTGCGGAGACAGATTCTCGCCACGCCACCTGGTAGGAGCGACCTGTCAGGTAGGACGCAATCCAAGCGTGCGCGGTGCCAGAGATGCCCAGCTCGGAGAGGGTGGAGAGGAGGATCTGATGGTTCACGGTATCAAAGGCAGCAGATAGGTCTAGAAGGATGAGAGCAGAGGAGAGAGAGTTAGCTTTAGCAGTGCGGAGAGCCTCCGTGACACAGAGAAGAGCAGTCTCAGTTGAATGCCCAGTCTTGAAACCTGACTGATTAGGATCAAGAAGGTCATTCTGAGAGAGATAGCAAGAGAGCTGGCCAAGCACGGCGCGTTCAAGAGTTTTGGAGAGAAAGGAAAGAAGGGATACTGGCCTGTAGTTGTTGACATCGGAGGGGTCGAGTGTAGGTTTTTTCAGAAGGGGTGCAACTCTCGCTCTCTTGAAGACGGAAGGGACGTAGCCAGCGGTCAAGGATGCGTTGATGAGCGAGGTGAGGTAGGGGAGAAGGTCTCCGGAAATGGTCTGGAGAAGAGAGGAGGGGATAGGGTCAAGTGGGCAGGTTGTTGGGCGGCCGGCCGTCACAAGACGCGAGATTTCATCTGGAGAGAGAGGGGAGAAAGAGGTCAAAGCACAGGGTAGGGCAGTGTGAGCAGGACCAGCAGTGTCGTTTGACTTAGCAACGAGGATCGGATGTCGTCAACCTTCTTTTCAAAATGGTTGACGAAGTCATCCGCAGAGAGGGAGGAGGGGGGAGGGGGAGGAGGATTCAGGAGGGAGGAGAAGGTAGCAAAGAGCTTCCTAGGGTTAGAGGCAGATGCTTGGAGTTTAGAGTGGTAGAAAGTGGCTTTAGCAGCGGAGACAGAAGAGGAAAATGTAGAGAGGAGGGAGTGAAAGGATGCCAGGTCCGCAGGGAGGCGAGTTTTCCTCCATTTCCGCTCGGCTGCCCGGAGCCCTGTTCTGTGAGCTCGCAGTGAGTCGTCGAGCCACGGAGCAGGAGGGGAGGACCGAGCCGGCCTGGAGGATAGGGGACAGAGGAGATCAAAGGATGCAGAGAGGGAGGAGAGGAGGGTTGAGGAGGCAGAATCAGGAGATAGGTTGGAGAAGGTTTGAGCAGAGGGAAGAGATGATAGGATGGAAGAGGAGAGAGTAGCAGGAGAGAGAGAGCGAAGGTTGGGACGGCGCAATACCATCCGAGTAGGGGGAGAGTGAGAAGTGTTGGATGAGAGCGAGAGGGAAAAGGATACAAGGTAGTGGTCGGAGACTTGGAGGGGAGTTGCAATGAGATTAGTGGAAGAACAGCATCTAGTAAAGATGAGGTCAAGCGTATTGCCTGCCTTGTGAGTAGGGGGGGAAGGTGAGAGGGTGAGGTCGAAAGAGGAGAGGAGTGGAAAGAAGGAGGCAGAGAGGAATGAGTCGAAGGTAGACGTGGGGAGGTTAAAGTCACCCAGAACTGTGAGAGGTGAGCCATCCTCAGGAAAGGAACTTATCAAGGCGTCAAGCTCATTGATGAACTCTCCAAGGGAACCTGGAGGGCGATAAATGATAAGGATGTTAAGCTTGAAAGGGCTGGTAACTGTGACAGCATGGAATTCAAATGAGGAGATAGACAGATGGGTCAGGGGAGAAAGAGAGAATGTCCACTTGGGAGAGATGAGGATTCCAGTGCCACCACCCCGCTGGCTCGATGCTCTAGGGGTATGCGAGAACACGTAGTCAGACGAGGAGAGAGCAGTAGGAGTAGCAGTGTTATCTGTGGTGATCCATGTTTCCGTCAGCACCAGGAAGTCTAGGGACTGGAGGGTAGCATAGGCTGAGATGAACTCAGCCTTGTTGGCCGCAGACCGGCAGTTCCAGAGGCTGCCGGAGACCTGGAACTCCACGTGGGTCGTGCGCGCTGGGACCACCAGGTTAGAGTGGCAGCGGCCACGCGGTGTGGAGCGTTTGTATGGCCTGTGCAGAGGAGAGAGAACAGGGATAGGCAGACACATAGTAGACAAGCTACAGAAGAGGCTACGCTAATGCAAATGAGATTGGAGTGACAAGTGGACTACACGTCTCGAATGTTCAGGAAGTTAAGCTTACGTTGCAAAAATGTTATTGACTAAGATGATACAGTACTGCTGGCTGGTGGAGTAGGCTAGCTAGCAGTGGCTGCGTTGTTGACTTTGAACGTGTAGCTGGCTAGGTAACCTCGGTAGTTTCAGTACTACACCTTGTCATGATACAAAGCAACTTTGTAGCTAGCTAGCTAACATAACACTAATCAAGACGTTCCTTGTAGTGTATTTAGTTTCAACAATGCTGCTCGTCGGTAATAGTTGGCTAGGTTAGGAAAAATGGCGTCGCGGGGGACGGAAATAGCTGGCTAGCTAACCTCGATGGCTGGCTAGCTAACAATTATCAATTAACAATTATCAAGTTATGACAAAGACAACTAGGTAGCTAGCTAGGTAACACTGCACTAGTCTAATCGTTCCGTTGTTTAGTATTAGTAACTACAGCGCTGCTAGTCGGTAACGGATGGCTAGCTGGCAGTGGGTTAATGATGACTAGGTGTGTTGAGTAAGTCTGGCGCCGCGTCGCGGCTGGCTAGCACACCTCGATAATACTCAAACTCAAACTACACAATTATCTTAGATACAGAGACAGCACGGACAACTATGTAGCTGGCTAACTAACACTAACACCACACTAATCAAGTCGTTGCGTTGTAATGTAATAGTTTCTGCTAATAGTTACTGGCAATTTTAGATTTTAGTGACGTTATATACAGTTGAAGTCGGAAGTTTACATACACTTATGTTGGAGGTATTAAAACTCATTTTTCAACCACTCCACAAATTTCTTGTTAACAAACTACAGTTTTGGTTAGGACATCTACTTTGTGCATAACACAAGTCATTTTTCCTGCTATTTTTTACAGACAGATTATTTCACTTATAATTCACTTATAATTCACAATTCCAGTGGGTCAGAAGTTTACATACACTAAGTTAACTGTGCCTTTAAACAGCTTGGACAAATCCAGAAAATTATGTCATGGCTTTAGAAGCTTCTGATAGGCTAAATTACATCATTTGAGTGTACCTGTGGATGTATTTCAAGGCCTACCTTCAAACTCAGTGGCTCTTTGCTTGACATAATGGGAAAATCCAAAGAAATTTAGCCAAGACCTCAGAAAGAAAATTGTCCACCTCCACAAGTCTGGTTCATCCTTGGGAGCAATTTCCAAACGCCTGATGGTACCACGTTCATCTGTACAAACAATAGTACGCAAGTATAAACACCATGGGACCACGCAGCCGTCATACCGCTCAGGAAGGAGACGCGTTCTGTCTCCTAGAGATGAACGTACTTTGGTGCGAAAAGTGCAAATCAATCCCAGAACAGCAGCAAATGACCTTGTGAAGATGCTGGAGGAAACAGGTGCAAAAGTATCTATATCCACAGTAAAACGAGGCCTATATCGACATAACCTGAAAGGCCGCTCAGCAAGGAAGAAGCCTATTCTGACATTTCACATTCTTAAAATAAAGTGGTGATCCTAACTAACCTAAGACGGGGAATTTTTACTAGGATTAAATGTCAGGAATTGTGAAAAACTGAGTTTAAATGTATTTGGCTAAGGTGTATGTAGACTTCCGACTTCAAATGTATATGCAGGCCTCAACCACTACCCTGAGAGCACTTGATTCAGTGTATCAGTTGGTAGATTCAGTGGCACAGTTGGTAGAGCATGGTGTGTGCTACGCCAGGGTTGTGGGTTCAATTCCAACGGGGGGCCAGTACAAAAAAA
The DNA here is from genome assembly GCF_905237065.1 of Salmo salar. Taxonomy (NCBI): domain Eukaryota; kingdom Metazoa; phylum Chordata; class Actinopteri; order Salmoniformes; family Salmonidae; genus Salmo; species Salmo salar. The sequence continues at coordinate 168,664,380 of NC_059442.1, read as the reverse complement.
AATAATAATTATGAAATGAATGCATTCACTACTGTAAGTCGCTCTGGATAAGAGTGTCTGCTAAATGACTAAAATGTAAATGTATCATGCAGCCCTCAGGTTCATTACAAATCAGAAACATCTAACACATCATTGTGATCTCTACAGCGCTGTTGGCTGGTCGTCATTGACCTCACGTAGGCTTCAACACTGGTATACACTGATTTCTAAGGCTGTATTGGGGCAAAATACCATTTTATCTCTGTTCTTTGTTATTAATCAGTTCGGTAAATACATTTCAATTTACGGTCCCATTCTCATTTGCTTTTAACAGTACCAAAAATTAGAACAGGTCATGGTAGAAATAGTTTTAGTTACTCAGCTCCGTGGTCCTGGAATTCTCTACTGAACATTTAAAACATGTGATGATCTAGTTTCGTTGGTGGAGTTTAAACACTTGATCGATGTGTATATCATAGAAGAGTGTAATCGTCTTTAGGACAGCTGTTTTTTATTCAAGACTTTCGTGTTTTTTTAACGTAATATGTAATTGTTGTACTGTATGTGTGTTTATTGTTTTGTTTAAATGTTGTGTTGGTGTAATGTAAGTTGTTTTTACTACTGCCAAGAGATGAGCTATAGGTGTACCTACCATAGGAGTCCCCTCGAAGCCTACCATTGACTATCTACATACCTAGCGTGCGACAGAGCTGCAGGAGTTGTGACCCGTTTTTGGTGGTTATATTGACGTAGTTGTGCCTAGGGGGGCATATGGGGGAGGGAATGCTGTCACCTCCAGGTAGGTGTTTGTCCCCATGTGTTGCTGAGGGTGTTAGGTTCTTGTCCAGTTCTGGCATTTAGGTCGCCACAGACTAGTACATGTCCCTGGGCCTGGAAATGATTGATTTCCCCCTCCGGGATGGAGAAGCTGTCTTCATTAAACTATGGGGATTCTAGTGGGGGGATATAGGTAGGATGGAGAAGCTGTCTTCATTAAAGTATGGGGATTCTAGTGGGGGGATATAGGTAGGATGGAGAAGCTGTCTTCATTGAAGTATGGGGATTCTAGTGGGGGGATATAGGTAGGATGGAGAAGCTGTCTTCATTGAAGTATGGGGATTCTAGTGGGGGGATATAGGTAGGATGGAGAAGCTGTCTTCATTAAAATATGGGGATTCTAGTGGGGGGCACACAGGAGGACATTTTTCTCTGTTGAAATCATTTACTTTTGAATTTCTAGCCAAATGTAAAATGTTCCTGATTTGATTAATTTAATGGAGTGAGTTAGGTCTGCTCTATAACACATTAGCATCCCCCCTGAGTCCCTTCCCTGTTTCACACCTGGTAGTTTGGTGGATGGGACTACCAGCTCTCTGTAACCCAGAGGGCAACCAGTGGGTCAGTCTCCTCTATACCATCCACCTGGTAGTGTGGTGGATGGGACTACCAGCTCTCTGTAACCCAGAGGGCAACCAGTGGGTCAGTCTCCTCTATACCACCTGGTAGTGTGGTGGATGGGACTACCAGCTCTCTTTACCCAGAGGGGAACCAGTGGGTCAGTCTCCTCTATACCACCCACCTGGTAGTGTGGTGGATGGGACTACCAGCTCTCTGTAACCCAGAGGGCAACCAGTGGGTCAGTCTCCTCTATACCATGTTTCTTGTCCAGGTTCCTGCTTTTCAGGCCAAAGGCAGATGACCTCAGGCCTCGGATATTCCAGGATGAGATAGTGAAGGCTTTGTTGTTCCATAAAGTGTCCAATGTTGTTGGTCGTGTGGTTTGGCCTCAGGCCAGTAAGTGTGAGCAGAGCCTGCTGAGCATCTGGTACATGCCATTGGCTTGGGCTAGTGTAAGAGTGGGAGTTGCCTGCTCACGGCCTGGGAGTATATGTGACTTTCATGTTGATGCCCTCTTTGCGGGGGTGGGGTGCATGGTTGGCTTGGGGGGGGGTGTGGGGATGGTTGGCTTAGGTGGACCTGGTCATAAAGGCTGTTCAAGTCCAGGATGGAGTGGTGTGCCAGGTAAACATTTGATTTTGAGGCACAGTCACAGGAAATACTTGTATTTACCCTTGACCCGCTGTATGGTAGCAGGGTGGAAGTCTTTTCGTGGTAGCAGGGGAAAGTACTAGAAGCTTTTTCAATCACTCCCTTGAGTGGCCACCCTTTCCTGCTGTGTTCTCAGGTGGTTTGTGCCTGTGTGTATTATTATGTGGCTAGGTGAACCTAGTTGGTCCTCAGACAGAAGGTCTAGGGCACGCTGGGTGTTTGGACATCAGAGTTTAGACACACTGTGTTTGGGAAAAAGTTTTCTTGTATATATTTCCTGTTTGAGTCCATAAGGAGTACAATCTGTGTCTTGTGTATGTCCTCAGTGGGTGTGGGGGGGGTTGTCAGGAGGGCTATCAGGGTGGCTGACAGGGGGGGTACTCAGAGAGGGGTATGATCCCCTGGGCTTGGGGTTCTTCATTTGTCTGTCCCGCTGTGTTGTCGACGTGGTCAGGGGTGGACTGTTCTGCTGGCTTCTCTGCGGGGGGGACTCCTCTCTAGTGGCTTGTTCTCTGTCACACGCCATCCCCCTCACCCTCTCCTCCATCCCCCTCTCCCTCTCCTCCATCCCCCCTCACCCTCTCCTCCATCCCCCCTCACCCTCTCCTCCATCCCCCCTCACCCTCTCCTCCATCCCCCCTCACCCTCTCCTCCATCCCCCCCCACCCTCTCCTCCATCCCCCCTCACCCTCTCCTCCATCCCCCTCACCCTCTCCTCCATCCCCCTCACCCTCTCCTCCATCCCCCCTCTCCCTCTCCTCCATCCCCCCTCACCCTCTCCTCCATCCCCCCTCACCCTCTCCTCCATCCCCCCTCACCCTCTCCTCCATCCCCCCTCTCCCTCCATCCCCCTCACCCTCTCCTCCAGCAGTCTGATCCTCTCCTCCATCCCCCCCTCACCCTCTCCTCCATCCCCCCCCCACCCTCTCCTCCATCCCCCCTCACCCTCTCCTCCATCCCCCTCACCCTCTCCTCCATCCCCCCTCACCCTCTCCTCCATCCCCCTCTCCCTCTCCTCCATCCCCCCTCACCCTCTCCTCCATCCCCCCCACCCTCTCCTCCATCCCCCCTCACCCTCTCCTCCATCCCCCCCCACCCTCTCCTCCATCCCCCCTCACCCTCTCCTCCATCCCCCCTCACCCTCTCCTCCATCCCCCCTCACCCTCTCCCTCCATCCCCCCTCACCCTCTCCTCCATCCCCCCCCCACCCTCTCCTCCATCCCCCTCACCCTCTCCTCCATCCCCCTCTCCCTCCATCCCCCTCACCCTCTCCTCCAGCAGTCTGATCCTCTTCTCTAGTGCTCTGTTCTTCTCCTTCTCCTGCTCTATCTCCTGTTGAAGTTGTCTCACCACAGTCCAGAGTGCAGATATGTCTCTGTCCACCTCCAGCTCTCTGGGTCTGGTTAAGAGAGTGTTGTTGTGCTGGACTGTTGTCTGGGTCTGGTTAATGGGGTGTTGTTGTGCTGGACTGTTGTGTGGGTCTGGTTAAGGGGGTGTTGTTGTGCTGGACTGTTGTCTGGGTCTGTGCTGACTGGAGTGTAATCACCTGCTGTTCCAGCTCCACTTGCCTTACCTCCAGCTGGGTGAATGTATCCTTCATTTCAATGAGGGAGTAGTACTCTGTGCTGGGAGGTAGACTTTCCTCTTGGGGTGGCTGGTCTGTGGGGTTATATAATGAAGAGGTCTGGGGGTTGCTGGTCTGTGGGGTTATATAATGAAGAGGTCTGGGGGTTGCTGGTCTGTGGGGTTATATAATGAAGAGGTCTGTGGGGTTATATAATGAAGAGGTCTGTGGGGTTATATAATGAAGAGGTCTGTGGGGTTATATAATGAAGAGGTCTGTGGGGGTTATATAATGAAGAGGTCTGTGGGGTTATATAATGAAGAGGTCTGTGGGGTTATATAATGAAGAGGTCTGTGGGGTTATATAATGAAGAGGTCTGTGGGGTTATATAATGAAGAGGTCTGTGGGGTTATATAATGAAGAGGTCTGTGGGGTTATATAATGAAGAGGTCTATGGGGTTATATAATGAAGAGGTCTGTGGGGTTATATAATGAAGAGGTCTGTGGGGTTATATAATGAAGAGGTCTGTGGGGTTATATAATGAAGAGGTCTGTGGGGTTATATAATGAAGAGGTCTGTGGGGTTATATAATGAAGAGGTCTGTGGGGTTATATAATGAAGAGGTCTGTGGGGTTATATAATGAAGAGGTCTGTGGGGTTATATAATGAAGAGGTCTGTGGGGTTATATAATGAAGAGGTCTGTGGGGTTATATAATGAAGAGGTCTGTGGGGGTTATATAATGAAGAGGTCTGTGGGGGTTATATAATGAAGAGGTCTGTGGGGTTATATAATGAAGAGGTCTGTGGGGTTATATAATGAAGAGGTCTGTGGGGTTATATAATGAAGAGGTCTGTGGGGTTATATAATGAAGAGGTCTGTGGGGTTATATAATGAAGAGGTCTGTGGGGTTATATAATGAAGAGGTCTGTGGGGTTATATAATGAAGAGGTCTGGTCTGACCCGCTCGGGGTGGGGCTTCTTTTGCTGAGCTAATTCTTTGAGTAGGTGAAAGTCCAGCTGAAACTGTTTGGGGTTGCCCTGTACCATTACTGTTCCAGACTTATAGAGATTTATATTAGCTCACTCAGAGTCCTCGTTGTCAAGTATCCTCAGTTTCCACCGCTCAGTAACACCCCCCCTCTTAACAGAGGGGTAGTGTGTTAATATAGCACTGTGCCATACCAGGGGATGGTCTGGTTAATATAGCACTGTGTCATGCCAGGGGATGGTCTGGTTAATATAGCACTGTGTCATGCCAGGGGATGGTCTGGTTAATATAGCACTGTGCCAGGGGATGTTCTGGTTAATATAGCACTGTGTCATGCCAGGGGATGGTCTGGTTAATATAGCACTGTGTCATGCCAGGGGATGGTCTGGTTAATATAGCACTGTGCCAGGGGATGGTCTGGTTAATATAGCACTGTGCCAGGGGATGGTCTGGTTAATATAGCACAGTGCCAGGGGATGGTCTGGTTAATATAGCACTGTGCCAGGGGATGGTCTGGTTAATATAGCACTGTGCCAGGGGATGGTCTGGTTAATATAGCACTGTGCCATGCCAGGGGATGGTCTGGTTAATATAGCACTGTGCCAGGGATGGTCTGGTTAATATAGCACTGTGCCATGCCAGGGGATGGTCTGGTTAATATAGTACTGTGCCAGGGGATGGTCTGGTTAATATAACACTGTGCCAGGGGATGGTCTGGTTAATATAGCACTGTGCCAGGGGATGGTCTGGTTAATATAGCACAGTGCCAGGGGATGGTCTGGTTAATATAGCACTGTGCCATGCCAGGGGATGGTCTGGTTAATATAGCACTGTGCCAGGGGATGGTCTGGTTAATATAGCACTGTGCCATGCCAGGGGATGGTCTGGTTAATATAGCACTGTGCCATGCCAGGGGATGGTCTGGTTAATATAGCACTGTGTCATGCCAGGGGATGGTCTGGTTAATATAGCACTGTGTCATGCCAGGGGATGGTCTGGTTAATATAGCACTGTGCCAGGGGATGGTCTGGTTAATATAGCACTGTGTCAGGGGATGGTCTGGTTAATATAGCACTGTGTCATGCCAGGGGATGGTCTGGTTAATATAGCACTGTGCCAGGGGATGGTCTGGGTAATATAGCACTGTGCCATGCCAGGGGATGGTCTGGTTAATATAGCACTGTGCCATGCCAGGGGATGGTCTGGTTAATATAGCACTGTGTCATGCCAGGGGATGGTCATTTATCCATTAGGTCATTTATCCATTAGGTCATTTAGCCATTAGGTCATTTATCCATTAGGTCATTTAGCCATTCCATTAGGTCATTTAGCCATTCCATTAGGTCATTTAGCCATTCCATTAGGTCATTTATCCAGGGTGAGGTGCTCACCAGCAGGTAGAGGTGTATATTGTTATCCAGGGTGAGGTGCTCACCAGCAGGTAGAGGTGTATATTGTTATCCAGGGTGAGGTGCTCACCAGCAGGTAGAGGTGTATATTGTTATCCAGGGTGAGGTGCTCACCAGCAGGTAGAGGTGTATATTGTTATCCAGGGTGAGGTGCTCAGCTGCAGGTAGAGGTGTATATTGTTGTCCAGGGTGAGGTGCTCAGCAGCAGGTAGAGGTGTATATTGTTATCCAGGGTGAGGTGCTCACCAGCAGGTAGAGGTGTATATTGTTATCCAGGGTGAGGTGCTCACCAGCAGGTAGAGGTGTATATTGTTATCCAGGGTGAGGTGCTCAGCAGCAGGTAGAGATGTATATTGTTATCCAGGGTGAGGTGCTCACCAGCAGGTAGAGGTGTATATTGTTATCCAGGGTGAGGTGCTCAGCAGCAGGTAGAGGTGTATATTGTTATCCAGGGTGAGGTGCTCAGCGCAGGTAGAGGTGTATATTGTTATCCAGGGTGAGGTGCTCAGCAGCAGGTAGAGGTGTATATTGTTATCCAGGGTGAGGTGCTCAGCAGCAGGTAGAGGTGTATATTGTTATCCAGGGTGAGGTGCTCAGCAGCAGGTAGAGGTGTATATTGTTATCCAGGGTGAGGTGCTCAGCAGCAGGTAGAGGTGTATATTGTTATCCAGGGTGAGGTGCTCAGCAGCAGGTAGAGGTGTATATTGTTATCCAGGGTGAGGTGCTCAGCAGCAGGTAGAGGTGTATATTGTTATCCAGGGTGAGGTGCTCAGCGCAGGTAGAGGTGTATATTGTTATCCAGGGTGAGGTGCTCAGAAGCAGGTAGAGGTGTATATTGTTATCCAGGGTGAGGTGCTCAGCGCAGGTAGAGGTGTATATTGTTATCCAGGGTGAGGTGCTCAGCAGCAGGTAGAGGTGTATAATTGTTGTGCTTGAAAGTGACTAGAATACGGGTGCTAGTTCTAGTCTCCAAATATCTCCTCACGCTCCAGATAGCGATCAATCAATGAGCTAATAGAGTAGACTATAATTGCACGCGTTCATTTCCATTTGGTACTGCGTGAACTGCAGGACATGAGTTATTTTCCTGAAAATATTTGAGTAATTAGATCTGCAAGGGAAAACGTGTTATCTTGCGGAGAGAGCCCCGACGGCGAACACTTTGAAGGGCTTCTCTTTAGCAAGGGGACGATGCCAAAATACTGGTGACAGTAATATTGCTGATAAACAACCACGTGTAATTGCATTTATTTGCATTTTTAAATAATGTTTTGAGAAATAAATGAGTTTGTTGGCTAAAAAAACAACTATACAGTGGTTGTGTAAATTAATGAAGTACTGACAACAGTCTGGGACTCTTTTAGCACAAAGCAAAATATCATCTTTCTGTCTATAATTCTATACAACCTTCAGTTCAGCTATCTACCCTCATAACGTCGTGGACTGAGAAGATATATGTTCCTAATGAAAACTCAAGCGGAGCGTTTTAATCGGATATTCTAATAATGGGATATTAGACGAAGAGAGACTGGAAACAACAGGTAATAATGTCTACAACAACAGGAAATAATGTCTACAACAACAGGTAGTAATGTCTACAACAACAGGAAATAATGTCTACAACAACAGGTAGTAATGTCTACAACAACAGGTAATAATGTCTACAACAACAGGAAATAATGTCTACACCAACAGGTAATAATGTCTACAACAACAGGTAATAATGTCTACAACAACAGGAAATAATGTCTACAACAACAGGTAGTAATGTCTACAACAACAGGAAATAATGTCCACAACAACAGGTAGTAATGTCTACAACAACAGGAAATAATGTCTACAACAACAGGTAGTAATGTCTACAACAACAGGAAATAATGTCCACAACAACAGGTAGTAATGTCTACAACAACAGGTAATAATGTCTACAACAACAGGAAATAATGTCTACACCAACAGGTAATAATGTCTACAACAACAGGTAATAATGTCTACAACAACAGGAAATAATGTCTACAACAACAGGAAATAATGTCTACAACAACAGGTAATAATGTCTACAACAACAGGAAATAATGTCTACAACAACAGGAAATAATGTCTACAACAACAGGAAATAATGTCTACAACAACAGGAAATAATGTCTATATGACTCAAGTAAAAGTGAAAGTCACCCAGTAAAATACTACTTGAGTAAAAGTCTAAAAGTATTTGGTTTTATATATACTTAAGTATCAAAAGTAAAAGTATGAATAATTCATATTCCTTACATTAAGCAAACCAGACAGCACCATTTTTTTATTTTTTATTTAAGGATTGTCAGGGTCACACTCCAACACTCAGACATCATTTAAAAACAAAGCATTTGTGTTTAGTGAGTCCTCCAGATCAGAGGCAGTAGGGACGACCAGGGATGTTCTCTGTTTAGTGAGTCCTCCAGATCAGAGGCAGTAGGGATGACCAGGGATGTTCTCTGTTTAGTGAGTCCTCCAGATCAGAGGCAGTAGGGATGACCAGGGATGTTCTCTGTTTAGTGAGTCCTCCAGATCAGAGGCAGTAGGGAGGACCAGGGATGTTCTCTGTTTAGTGAGTCCTCCAGATCAGAGGCAGTAGGGAGGACCAGGGATGTTCTCTGTTTAGTGAGTCCTCCAGATCAGAGGCAGTAGGGAGGACCAGGGATGTTCTCTGTTTAGTGAGTCCTCCAGATCAGAGGCAGTAGGGATGACCAGAGATGTTCTCTGTTTAGTGAGTCCTCCAGATCAGAGGCAGTAGGGATGACCAGGGATGTTCTCTGTTTAGTGAGTCCTCCAGATCAGAGGCAGTAGAGATGACCAGGGATGTTCTCTTAATAAGTGTGTGAATTGGACCATTTTCCTGTCCTGCTAAGCATTCAAAATGTAATGACTACTTTTGGGTGTCACGGAAAATGTACAGAGTAAAAAGTAAATAATTTTCTTAAGTGAAGTAAAAGTAAAAGTTGTCAAAAATAGAAATAGTAAATTAAAGTACAGATACCCAAAAAAAACAACTTAAGTAGTACTTAAAATTATTTTTACTTAAGTACTTTACACCACTGGTAGTGTCTACAACAACAGGTAGTAAAACAAGTATCAGAGAGAAAGGCAGACTGAAATAGAGGAAGAGTTTGAAGAGAAACAGGAAATCAGGTTAACTAGTCTACACTACTACCACTAACCCACACAGGAAATCAGGTTAACTAGTCTACACTACTACCACTAACCCACACAGGAAATCAGGTTAACTAGTCTACACTACTACCACTAACCCACACAGGAAATCAGGTTAACTAGTCTACACTACTACCACTAACCCACACAGGAAATCAGGTTAACTAGTCTACACTACTACCACTAACCCACACAGGAAATCAGGTTAACTAGTCTACACTACTACCACTAACCCACACAGGAAATCAGGTTAACTAGTCCACACTACTACCACTAACCCACACAGGGAATCAGGGTAACTAGTCTACACTACTACCACTAACCCACACAGGAAATCAGGTTAACTAGTCTACACTACTACCACTAACCCACACAGGAAATCAGGTTAACTAGTCCACACTACTACCACTAACCCACACAGGAAATCAGGGTAACTAGTCTACACTACTACCACTAACCCACACAGGAAATCAGGTTAACTAGTCTACACTACTACCACTAACCCACACAGGAAATCAGGTTAACTAGTCTACACTACTACCACTAACCCACACAGGAAATCAGGTTAACTAGTCCACACTACTACCACTAACCCACACAGGAAATCAGGTTAACTAGTCCACACTACTACCACTAACCCACACAGGAAATCAGGTTAACTAGTCCACACTACTACCACTAACCCACACAGGAAATCAGGTTAACTAGTCCACACTACTACCACTAACCCACACAGGAAATCAGGTTAACTAGTCTACACTACTACCACTAACCCACACAGGAAATCAGGTTAACTAGTCTACACTACTACCACTAACCCACACAGGAAATCAGGGTAACTAGTCTACACTACTACCACTAACCCACACAGGAAATCAGGGTAACTAGTCTACACTACTACCACTAACCCACACAGGAAATCAGGTTAACTAGTCTACACTACTACCACTAACCCACACAGGAAATCAGGTTAACTAGTCTACACTACTACCACTAACCCACACAGGAAATCAGGTTAACTAGTCTACACTACTACCACTAACCCACACAGGAAATCAGGTTAACTAGTCTACACTACTACCACTAACCCACACAGGAAATCAGGTTAACTAGTCCACACTACTACCACTAACCCACACAGGGAATCAGGGTAACTAGTCTACACTACTACCACTAACCCACACAGGAAATCAGGTTAACTAGTCTACACTACTACCACTAACCCACACAGGAAATCAGGTTAACTAGTCCACACTACTACCACTAACCCACACAGGAAATCAGGGTAACTAGTCTACACTACTACCACTAACCCACACAGGAAATCAGGTTAACTAGTCTACACTACTACCACTAACCCACACAGGAAATCAGGTTAACTAGTCTACACTACTACCACTAACCCACACAGGAAATCAGGTTAACTAGTCCACACTACTACCACTAACCCACACAGGAAATCAGGTTAACTAGTCCACACTACTACCACTAACCCACACAGGAAATCAGGTTAACTAGTCCACACTACTACCACTAACCCACACAGGAAATCAGGTTAACTAGTCCACACTACTACCACTAACCCACACAGGAAATCAGGGTAACTAGTCTACACTACTACCACTAACCCACACAGGAAATCAGGTTAACTAGTCCACACTACTACCACTAACCCACACAGGGAATCAGGGTAACTAGTCCACACTACTACCACTAACCCACACAGGAAATCAGGTTAACTAGTCTACACTACTACCACTAACCCACACAGGAAATCAGGTTAACTAGTCCACACTACTACCACTAACCCACACAGCTGCAACAGCAGTCATCTCCTCCAGTGCTCAGCAGAAGCGTCCATCCCTTAATCACTGCTAACAATTATACAGAGCGATGGAAGCAGCAGCACCTCAGATTTCTGCAGCTGTTTTCTCCATAACCCTCCCTGTAGTGAGCTGCAGTTGGCTGTGGTTGGATGTGGCTGGTTGGCTAGCTCTGCTCTGGGTTGGAGATGGATGAGGTGACTGACTATTTCAGACACCAGCGCCCCAGTCACCACAGATACACACAGGAAACAGCCAATCCCAGCCTCTCCACAGAGGAAGTGGAAATACAAATAGATTAGACATGAGAAAAATAAAATATTCTCTCTCTCTCTCTCTCTCTCTCTCTCTCTCTCTCTCTCTCTCTCTCTCTCTCTCTCTCTCTCTCTATTCTTCAACCTCCAGCAAAATATTTCAGACAGTGAACCACGGCATTATAAATTAATATCCTAACACATTCTTGCGCTGTTCCCAGCATTAATCACAGGCAATATGTGTACACCGTGTAGAGATGGTTGGTAATGCCTCAGTCCAGGTCTGGATCTAGTTTACTCTGGTGTAGAGATGGTTGGTAATGCCTCAGTCCAGGTCTGGATCTAGTTTACTCTGGTGTAGAGATGGTTGGTAATATCTCAGTCCAGGTCTGGATCTAGTTTACTCTGGTGTAGAGATGGTTGGTAATATCTCAGTCCAGGTCTGGATCTAGTTTACTCTGGTGTGTAGACGTGGTTGGTAATATCTCAGTCCAGGTCTGGATCTAGTTTACTCTGGTGTAGAGATGGTTGGTAATATCTCAGTCCAGGTCTGGATCTAGTTTACTCTGGTGTAGAGATGGTTGGTAATATCTCAGTCCAGGTCTGGATCTAGTTTACTCTGGTGTGTAGACGTGGTTGGTAATATCTCAGTCCAGGTCTGGATCTAGTTTACTCTGGTGTGTAGACGTGGTTGGTAATATCTCAGTCCAGGTCTGGATCTAGTTTACTCTGGTGTGTAGACGTGGTTGGTAATATCTCAGTCCAGGTCTGGATCTAGTTTACTCTGGTGTGTAGACGTGGTTGGTAATATCTCAGTCCAGGTCTGGATCTAGTTTACTCTGGTGTGTAGACGTGGTTGGTAATATCTCAGTCCAGGTCTGGATCTAGTTTACTCTGGTGTGTAGACGTGGTTGGTAATATCTCAGTCCAGGTCTGGATCTAGTTTACTCTGGTGTGTAGACGTGGTTGGTAATATCTCAGTCCAGGTCTGGATCTAGTTTACTCTGGTGTAGAGATGGTTGGTAATATCTCAGTCCAGGTCTGGTACTAGTTTACTCTGGTGTGTAGACGTGGTTGGTAATATCTCAGTCCAGGTCTCTTTGAATCGTCAGTGTGACATTATATAGGATTTATAGATATATATATATAGAGAGAGAGATATTATGCAACACCAACACTAGCTGTGCGTACAGACAGTTTCCTAGGTACAGCTTTGACATCAGCTTGTCATGTATCCACGGACACCTGTATGAGACTGTCTCCCAACGTCACAACAGATCAACATTGTTGACTGACAGTGACTCCTCTGAAGCAGAAGCTACAACTGGTACCTAGTCTAGCCACTACATTCCCATCCATGACTTCTATTCCCGCCGTGGATTGGATGAGCATTAAAACGATCCACTTAGCGCCCTGTCAGAGAGGAGCTCTCCAGTGGCCCACAGGAGTCTGCTCTGCCGACACTTATTCAATGTGTTTTCTCTGCCGACAGCTATTCAACGGCCCATTTAATGCAGAGTGTTGTCATCTTCAGAAAAGCTCTTCTCTCTCTCAGGTGTTTGAGTAGGAGAGACTGACATGACCTGTCGTCAACTCTCTCCCCCTCTTCATCCCCCTCATCCTCTCTCTCTTTCCCTTTCCTTTTTTAGCAGACCTATCAGCTTGCTGTCAATTTTTAGCAAATTATTAGATTTTTTTGTTGTTTTTGATCAAATACAATACTATATTTTTGTGTTTCTTTTTGACACCTCTCTCTCTCTCTCTCTCTCTCTCTCTCTCTCTCTCTCTCTCTCTCTCTCTCTCTCTCTCTCTCTCTCTCTCTCTCTCTCTCTCTCTCTCTCTCTCTCTCTCTCTCAGCTAATATTGTTCTTAATAAAATCACATTTAAAATCGGTCTCTCTCTGACTCTCTCTCTCTCTCATCATGAACAGGCTATTGTCCTCCGACATCAAACATGTCATTGACATTATGAAAATGTATAAATAAATAAAAAACCACAGGCTGTATTTTAACACAAATAAACCCACCCGTTTAAAAATGAATTGAGTACATGTCAATCTAGCAAGCTAGGGAACGAAACACAACTTTCAAAACAGTTTGGGATTATGAGCATAGCTGCCAACATCTTATTTTAAGCATATTTTCATTAATTATTACAATAAATAAACTCACAACAAGATAATTATTTACAAGGTAATGACGTGCTAGTTACAGAAAATAGCTTAGCGTGACGAAATAAAACCAAGGCAGTCTACCCGGAGAATTTAGAAACTTCTACACTGTCTCATCGCTGTTGCAGTCAGGTAACCATGACAACAGTCGCAGCGACGGTCTACAGACATTCAACCGGAAGTATTGATTAAATGTAGTTTTGATTAAATATGGAGTATTGGTTAAATGGCGTATTGATTAAATAGAGTATTGATTAAATGTAGTTTTGATTAAATATGGAGTATTGATTAAATGGAGTATTGATTAAATGGAGTATTGATTAAATAAAGTATTGATTAAATGAAGTATTGATTAAATAAAGTATTGATTAAATGTAGTTTTGATTAAATATGGAGTATTGATTAAATGGAGTTTTGATTAAATATGTAGTATTGATTAAATGTAGTTTTGATTAAATATGGAGTATTGATTAAATGGCGTATTGATTAAATAGAGTATTGATTAAATGTAGTTTTGATTAAATATGGAGTATTGATTAAATGGAGTATTGATTAAATGGAGTATTGATTAAATAAAGTATTGATTAAATGAAGTATTGATTAAATAAAGTATTGATTAAATGTAGTTTTGATTAAATATGGAGTATTGATTAAATGGAGTTTTGATTAAATATGTAGTATTGATTAAATGTAGTTTTGATTAAATATGGAGTATTGATTAAATGGCGTATTGATTAAATAGAGTATTGATTAAATGTAGTTTTGATTAAATATGGAGTATTGATTAAATGGAGTATTGATTAAATGGAGTATTGATTAAATAAAGTATTGATTAAATGTAGTTTTGATTAAATATGGAGTATTGATTAAATGTAGTTTTGACAGTTGCGCATTGCCATTGTATACAGACGTGTCGCTAGACCAAGTATAAACCAGCGTTAAACATTTATTTACCTGCATCAGTTAGTCAGAGCTCTCTCTGAGAGTCAGAGCTATTTCTGTCTGTCCTGTTCTGGGTCACCCCATCAGTGCTGGCCTGATACGAGATGATTCTGGGCTCCCCCCTTCCCATAGATGGTCCTTCGCTCTGGAAAAACATCCGCACACAAGCCCAGACACACACACCATCAGCCAGGCTGCAGGTGCAGCTCATTAAAGCCTTCCACTGCAGCTCTACAGGCCACTCTAAATGTATGACCTCCCCTCGCAATTAGGAAACCCCATGTACAAACCGTGCACAAATGTTGCACTACGTAGGGAATAGGGTGCCATTTGGGATATAGCCAATACAGACCAGATGACCCAGCGCCCCAGCTATATGTTTACAGGTTTGATACATTCTACCTGAACAAATAAAAAAAATTAAAAAACGTCATTAATTCTTATTATAACAGCAGGCGTTACTTACACAGTCAGTGTTTCCTGTTTGCTCAGCTCCTCTTATTGGTTCAGGAAAAAGTTATTCCTGTGTGTAATCAACAACAAAAAATACCAATAAAATAGGAATATATGGAAAATAACTCGTGTTTTTATATCCATGGTATTGCAGGTGTTTTTGGGAACTCGTGCATAAACCATGAGACGACTGGTTATCCTATTACCTCTCCCTGAACTCCTTTTAAATATATATATATATATACATATTTTACACACAGGCACTTCCATAGATCTACGCTCAGGCTCTGGTAAAATAACACAGACTCATACTGTATATTATTAGCATTACAGTTGAGAGATGATGGCAGAAAGGTGACCTGTTAGGTCAATCAGCTGGTCTTCAATCAGCTGGTCTTCAATCAGCTGGTCTTCAATCAGCTGGTCTTCAGAAAGGTGACCTGTTAGGTCAATCAGCTGGTCTTCAATCAGCTGGTCTTCAATCAGCTGGTCTTCAATCATCTGGTCTTCAATCAGCTGGTCTTCAATCAGCTGGTCTTCAATCAGCTGGTCTTCAATCAGCTGGTCTTCAGTCAGCTGGTCTTCAGAAAGGTCTGTCTAAACTCTCCTAATTCGGTCACTTTGCTGGGTGACATTCCAATGAATTTACCAGCTTGAAATATTTACCTGGTTTCCATGCCATTGGTATTTCCCCTCTTTGACAAGCAGCAGGTTCGAGAAGTCTGTGTTCTAGAAGTCTTTGTTCTAGAAGTCTTTGTTCTAGAAGTCTGTGTTGTAGAACTCTGTTCTAGAAGTCTTTGTTCTAGAAGTCTTTCTTGTAGAAGTCTGTTCTAGAAGTCCGTGTTCTAGAAGTCTTTGTTCTAGAAGTCTTTGTTCTAGAAGTCTTTGTTCTAGAAGTCTGTGTTCTAGAAGTCTTTGTTCTAGAAGTCTTTGTTCTAGAAGTCTTTGTTATAGAAGTCTGTGTTCTAGAAGTCTTTGTTCTAGAAGTCTGTGTTCTAGAAGTCTTTGTTCTAGAAGTCTTTGTTCTAGAAGTCTGTGTTCTAGAAGTCTTTGTTCTAGAAGTCTTTGTTCTAGAAGTCTTTGTTCTAGAAGTCTGTGTTCTAGAAGTCTTTGTTCTAGAAGTCTTTGTTCTAGAAGTCTTTGTTCTAGAAGTCTGTGTTCTAGAAGTCTTTGTTCTAGAAGTCTGTGTTCTAGAAGTCTTTGTTCTAGAAGTCTTTGTTCTAGAAGTCTTTGTTATAGAAGTCAATGGTGAATGGATATCAGATAGAATCACGCCTACTTTTCCAAATACAAACTCTCTGTGTGTAGGAATGCCATGTGTGTGTGTGTGTGTGTGCGTGCATGTGTGTGTGTGTGCGTGTGTGCGTGCGTGCGAGCGCTTGCATGTGCGTGCGCGTGTGTGTGTACGTTTGTGTGTGTGTGCGTGCGCATTTCCGTGTTGTTACCTCACAATGTCACCTCAGAGCCAAGGTACCAGCTGCTAGGTCTGTCAGGATCAGGAAATATTCTCAGACATTCTGATTTTGGGTTGAAATGACGTGGAAACAATGTTGATTCAACCAGTTTTTGCCCAGTGGGCTGTCACCAACCCAGCACACAGCGTTTCCACAGCTTTCACACGTTTCTAATTCACGATGCCGCAGCCCGTAACATTTATCCCTTTCTGCAACTGAAAACAGAAGAAAGACAAGGACGGAGTGAGAGATCTGGAGACTTTGATGTTGAAAGTAGGTGTCTGAGTCTGGTCTTTGAAGAGCCTCTTTACCTCTCTGTTCCTCTCTATATCCCAAATGTTACCATTTCCCCCTACGTAGTGCACTACTTTTGGCCGGAACCTGCATAGGGCTCCTGTCAAATGTAGTGCACTAAATAGGGAACAGAGGGCCATTTGGGAAGACAAGTCTACCTCTTTGACTGAGGCTTTATAATTACAAGGCATCAGATCTAGTTAACAGTTGCCTTAGACACAGCAACCTCTGAACAAAGGAAGCAGTTGAATCTGTTTCACCAGAGGAAATATGATGGACTAATAACAATTATGACATTTACAGTAGAATTACAACATGCAGATTAGTAGAACACGATTCATATATCTGGACTGTTTTTATCCAAATGCATCGTCTTCTTAAGAAGCTTTTGAATTGATTCTCAGAGAGGTAATAGATCAGACACACACACACACACACACACACACACACACACACACACACACACACACACACACACACACACACACACACGTAGATGTATGTACACACACACACACACACACACACACACACACACACACACACACACACACACACACACACACACACACACACACACACACACACACACACACCGTAGATGTATGTACACACACACACACACACACTTGTGGATGTACGTACACACACACACACACACACACACACACACACACACACACACACACACGGCGAGAGACGTATTAGATGATGTTGGAAATAATTAATCCGAAATGATGAATGCGTTCAGCTTAACAAAACAAATTAAGTTTAGGCTCCAGATCTATCAGAGTGGACACAATCAAAGAGGAGAGGAGAGGAGAGGAGAGGAGAGGAAAGGAGAGGAGAGGAGAGGAGAGGAGGAAATAAGAGAGTGAAGGAGAGGAGAAAGGAGAGGATAGGGAGAAAAGGAGGAGAGGAGAGGGAAGGAGAGGAGAGGAGAGAGAGAGAAAAGGGGGAGAGGGAAGGAGTGGAGAGAGAGAAAAAGAGGAGAGGGGGACAGGAGGCTGAAAACAAACAGCATTGAGTATATTTGACCCTGTGTTGCCAAGAAGACAGGATGATAACAGCAACTCATAATTAAACTGTCAGTGGTCCTGCCAGTCAGACAGCTAATCATTTCCACAGAATAGAACAGGACACATCTCAGGATTCAGGAGGAATTCACTAATATACTGATCTGGTTCACTATGGTTGAATTCTTTGCTGTAAAACTAGGTTTAGGGTTAGGGTTAGGGTTAGGGTAAGGGTTAGGGTTAGGGCAAAGGGTTAGGGTTAGGGTAAAGGGTTAGGGTAAGGGTTAGTGTTAGGGTAAGGGTAAGGGTTAGGGTAAGGGTTAGGGTAAAGGGTTAGGGTAAAGGGTTAGGGTTAGGGTAAGGGTTAGGGTTAGGGTTAGGGTAAGGGTAAAGGTTTAGGGTAAGGGTTTGAGTTAGGGTAAGGGTAAGGGTTAGGGTTAGGGTTAGGGTTAGGGTAAGGGTTAGGGTTAGGGTAAGGGTAAAGGTTTAGGGTAAGGGTTTGAGTTAGGGTAAGGGTAAGGGTAAGGGTTAGGGTTAGGGTAAGGGTAAGGGTAAGGGTTAGGGTAAGGGTTAGGGTAAAGGGTTAGGGTTAGGGTAAGGGTAAGGGTAAAGGTTTAGGGTAAGGGTTTGAGTTAGGGTAAGGGTAAGGGTAAGGGTTAGGGTTAGGGTAAGGGTAAGGGTAAGGGTTAGGGTAAGGGTTAGGGTAAAGGGTTAGGGTTAGGGTAAGGGTAAGGGTTAGGGTTAGGGTAAGGGTAAAGGTTTAGGGTAAGGGTTTGAGTTAGGGTAAGGGTTAGGGTAAGGGTTAGGGTTAGGATAGGGTAAAAGGCTAGGGTTAGGGTAAGGGTTAGGGTAAGGGTTAGGGTTAGGGTTTGGGTTAGGGTAAGGGTTAGGGTAAGTGTTAGGGTTAGGGTAAAGGGTTAGGGTTAGTGTTAGGGTAAGGGTTAGGGTTAGGGTAAGGGTTAGGGTTAGGGTAAGGGTTAGGGTTAGGGTAAAGGGTTAGGGTTAGGGTAAGGGTTAGGGTTAGGGCAAAGGGTTAGGGTTAGGGTTAGGGTTAGGGTTAGGGTAAAGGGTTAGGGTTAGGGTTAGGGTAAGGGTTAGGGTTAGGGTAAGGGTTAGGGTTAGGGTAAGGGTTAGGGTTAGGGTAAAGGGTTAGGGTAAAGGTTAGGGTTAGGGTTAGGGTTATGGTAAGGGTTAGGGTAAAGGGTTAGGGTTATGGTAAGGGTTAGGGTTAGGGTAAAGGGTTAGGGTAAGGGTTAGGGTTAGGGTAAAGGGTTAGGGTTAGGGTAAAGGTAAGGGTTAGGGTAAAGGGTTAGGGTTAGGGTAAAGGTAAGGGTTAGGGTAAAGGGTAAAGGGTAAAGGGTAAAGGTAAGGGTTAGGGTAAAGGGTAAAGGGTAAAGGGTAAAGGGTAAATGTTAAAGGTTAAAGGTAAAGGTAAGGGTTAGGGTAAAGGGTAAAGGGTAAAGGGTAAGGTTGTATTTGTCCTTCACATCAGGACACACACAGTTACTACTCCCATGTGGCGCAGCGTCACTACAGTCCCTGGTTCAATTCCAGGCTGTATCACATCTGGCCGTGATTGGGAGTCCCATAGTCCGGGTTTGGGCCAGGGTAGGCCATCATTGTTAATAAGAATTTGTTCTTAACTGACTTAAATAAAAAGGATGAATCTGGGCAAAAATATTACCTGCTCTCATTCACACACTACTCTCTGTTCAGTGTGTGTGTGTGTGTGTGTGTGTGTGTGTGTGTGTGTGTGTGTGTGTGTGTGTGTGTGTGTGTGTGTGTGTGTGTGTGTGTGTGTGTGTGTGTGTGTGTGTGTGTGTGTGTGTGTGCGTATGCACGCAGCTGCAGGAGAGTTGTCCCTTTAATTACTTCAGATATGAACTCTATTCCTCTAGTATACAATTACCTTCTAATCACATATATTAGTCTACAATAATTGCATTCTAAAGAACAATATGTATCAAAAAGATAATTAGATTAAAAGCCAAATAAATGGTACCCTATTCCCTATGTAGTGCACTACTTTTGACCAGGGCTCATAGGGGCTCTTATCAAAAGTAGTGCACTACATAGGGAATAGGGTGCCATTTGGGATGCAGCTAAGATGAATGCTAAATAAAAACACAGGTCAGTAAATAGGTAAATTAATGACCTGTTCCGGAACCATTTGCAGATGTTGGAGCTGTTGTTAGATGTTGATAGCTGTTGTTAGATGTTGGAGCTGTTGTTAGCTGTTGTTAGCTGTTGTTAGATGTTGATAGCTGTTGTTAGCTGTTGTTAGCTGTTGTTAGCTGTTGTTAGATGTTGATAGCTGTTGTTAGCTGTTGTTAGCTGTTGTTAGCTGTTGTTAGATGTTGATAGCTGTTGTTAGCTGTTGGAGCTGTTGTTAGCTGTTGTTAGCTGTTGTTAGCTGTTGGAGCTGTTGTTAGCTGTTGTTAGATGTTGTTAGCTGTTGGAGCTGTTGGAGCTGTTGGAGCTGTTGTTAGCTGTTGTTAGCTGTTGTTAGCTGTTGTTAGCTGTTGGAGCTGTTGTTAGCTGTTGTTAGATGTTGTTAGCTGTTGGAGCTGTTGGAGCTGTTGGAGCTGTTGTTAGCTGTTGTTAGCTGTTGTTAGCTGTTGTTAGCTGTTGTTAGATGTTGGAGCTGTTGGAGCTGTTGGAGCTGTTGTTAGATGTTGATAGCTGTTGTTAGATGTTGGAGCTGTTGTTAGCTGTTGTTAGCTGTTGTTAGCTGTTGTTAGCTGTTGATAGCTGTTGTTAGCTGTTGTTAGCTGTTGTTAGATGTTGATAGCTGTTGTTAGCTGTTGTTAGCTGTTGTTAGCTGTTGGAGCTGTTGTTAGCTGTTGTTAGATGTTGTTAGCTGTTGGAGCTGTTGGAGCTGTTGTTAGCTGTTGGAGCTGTTGTTAGCTGTTGTTAGCTGTTGTTAGCTGTTGGAGCTGTTGTTAGATGTTGTTAGCTGTTGTTAGCTGTTGGAGCTGTTGTTAGCTGTTGTTAGCTGTTGTTAGCTGTTGTTAGATGTTGGAGCTGTTGGAGCTGTTGGAGCTGTTGTTAGCTGTTGTTAGCTGTTGTTAGCTGTTGTTAGCTGTTGTTAGATGTTGGCGCTGTTGTTAGCTGTTGTTAGCTGTTGTTAGATATTGGAGCTGTTGGAGCTGTTGTTAGATGTTGTTAGCTGTTGGAGCTGTTGGAGCTGTTGTTAGCTGTTGTTAGATGTTGTTAGCTGTTGGAGCTGTTGGAGCTGTTGTTAGCTGTTGGAGCTGTTGTTAGCTGTTGTTAGCTGTTGGAGCTGTTGGAGCTGTTGGAGCTGTTGTTAGATGTTGGAGCTGTTGTTAGATGTTGGAGCTGTTGTTAGCTGTTGTTAGATGGTGTTAGCTGTTGGAGCTGTTGGGGCTGTTGGAGCTGTTGTTAGATGTTGGAGCTGTTGTTAGATGTTGGAGCTGTTGTTAGCTGTTGGAGCTGTTGTTAGATGTTGGAGCTGTTGTTAGCTGTTGTTAGATGTTGTTAGATGTTGTTAGATGTTGGAGCTGTTGGAGCTGTTGTTAGCTGCTGATAGCTGTTGGAGCTGTTGGAGCTGTTGTTAGATGTTGTTAGATGTTGGAGCTGTTGTTAGATGTTGTTAGATGTTGTTAGATGTTGGAGCTGTTGGAGCTGTTGTTAGATGTTGTTAGATGTTGGAGCTGTTGTTAGATGTTGTTAGATGTTGTAGCTGTTGGAGCTGTTGGAGCTGTTGTTAGATGTTGGAGCTGTTGTTAGATGTTGATAGATGTTGGAGCTGTTGTTAGATGTTGTTAGATGTTGTAGCTGTTGGAGCTGTTGTTAGATGTTGGAGCTGTTAGATGTTGGAGCTGTTAGATGTTGTTAGATGTTGAAGCTGTTGGAGCTGTTGTTAGATGTTGGAGCTGTTGGAGCTGTTGTTAGCTGTTGTTAGATGTTGGAGCTGTTGGAGCTGTTGTTAGCTGTTGTTAGATGTTGGAGCTGTTGGAGCTGTTAGCTGTTGGAGCTGTTGTTAGATGTTGGAGCTGTTGGAGCTGTTGTTAGCTGTTGTTAGATGTTGAAGCTGTTGGAGCTGTTGTTAGATGTTGGAGCTGTTGGAGCTGTTAGCTGTTGGAGCTGTTGTTAGATGTTGATAGATGTTGGAGCTGTTAGCTGTTGGAGCTGTTGTTAGATGTTGATAGATGTTGGAGCTGTTGTTTGATGTTGTTAGTGTAACAGTGTAGGTTCCGTCCCTCTCTTCGCCCCAACCCGGGCTCGAACCAGGAACCCCCTGCACACATCAACAACTGACACCCCACGAAGCATCGTTACCCATCGCGCCACAAAAGCCGCAGCCCTTGCAACGCAAGGGGAAACCCTACTTCAAGTCTCAGAGCGAGTGACGTCACTGATTGAAATGCTATTAGCACGCACCACCGCTAACTAACTAGCCATTTCACATCGATTACACTAGCTGTTGGAGCTGTTGGAGCTGTTGTTAGCTGCTGTTAGCTGTTGGAGCTGTTGTTAGATGTTGTTAGATGTTGTTAGATGTTGTTAGCTGTTGGAGCTGTTGGAGCTGTTGTTAGCTGTTGGAGCTGTTGTTAGATGTTGTTAGCTGTTGTTAGATGTTGGAGCTGTTGTTAGATGTTGATAGCTGTTGTTAGCTGTTGGAGCTGTTGGAGCTGTTGTTAGATTTGTTAGATGTTGGAGCTGTTGGAGCTGTTGTTAGCTGTTGTTAGATGTTGTTAGATGTTGTTAGATGTTGGAGCTGTTGGAGCTGTTGTTAGCTGTTGATAGCTGTTGGAGCTGTTGGAGCTGTTGTTAGATGTTGTTAGATGTTGGAGCTGTTGTTAGATGTTGTTAGATGTTGGAGCTGTTGGAGCTGTTGTTAGATGTTGTTAGATGTTGAAGCTGTTGGAGCTGTTGTTAGATGTTGGAGCTGTTGTTAGATGTTGGAGCTGTTGGAGCTGTTGTTAGATGTTGGAGCTGTTAGATGTTGAAGCTGTTGGAGCTGTTGTTAGATGTTGGAGCTGTTGTTAGATGTTGGAGCTGTTGTTAGATGTTGGAGCTGTTGTTAGATGTTGGAGCTGTTGTTTGATGTTGGAGCTGTTGGAGCTGTTGTTAGATGTTGGAGCTGTTAGATGTTGAAGCTGTTGGAGCTGTTGTTAGATGTTGGAGCTGTTGTTAGATGTTGGAGCTGTTGGAGCTGTTGTTAGATGTTGTTAGATGTTGGAGCTGTTGTTAGATGTTGTTAGCTGTTGATAGCTGTTGGAGCTGTTGTTAGATGTTGTTAGATGTTGGAGCTGTTGGAGCTGTTGTTAGATGTTGTTAGATGTTGGAGCTGTTGTTAGATGTTGGAGCTGTTGTTTGATGTTGTTAGTGTAACAGTGTAGGTTCCGTCCCTCTCTTCGCCCCAACCCGGGCTCGAACCAGGGACCCTTGCACACATCAACAACTGACACCCCACGAAGCATCGTTACCCATCGCGCCACAAAAGCCGCAGCCCTTGCAACGCAAGGGGAAACCCTACTTCAAGTCTCAGAGCAAGTGACGTCACTGATTGAAATGCTATTAGCACGCACCACCGCTAACTAACTAGCCATTTCACATCAATTACACTAGCTGTTGGAGCTGTTAGCTGTTGTTAGCTGTTGTTAGCTGTTGGAGCTGTTGTTAGATGTTGTTAGATGTTGTTAGATGTTGTTAGCTGTTGGAGCTGTTGGAGCTGTTGTTAGCTGTTGTTAGCTGTTGGAGCTGTTGTTAGATGTTGTTAGCTGTTGTTAGATGTTGGAGCTGTTGTTAGATGTTGATAGCTGTTGTTAGCTGTTGGAGCTGTTGGAGCTGTTGTTAGATGTTGTTAGATTTGTTAGATGTTGGAGCTGTTGGAGCTGTTGTTAGCTGTTGTTAGATGTTGTTAGATTTGTTAGATGTTGGAGCTGTTGGAGCTGTTGTTAGCTGTTGCTAGCTGTTAGCTGTTGTTAGCTGTTAGGTGTTGTTAGCTGTTAGCTGTTGGAGCTGTTGGAGCTGTTGTTAGCTGTTGGAGCTGTTGGAACTGCTGTTAGCTGTTGGAGCTGTTGATAGCTGTTGTTAGCTGTTGTTAGATGTTGTTAGCTGTTGGAGCTGTTGTTAGCTGTTGTTAGCTGTTAGCTGTTGTTAGCTGTTGTTAGCTGTTGTTGGCTCTCATCTGTACTGACTGGGGCACTCAGCACCTGGCATGGACAGAAACGGATGTGTCAGCACGTTTGAACAGGAAGATAGGGTGAACACTTTTCTGGGGTTGTATGAAAATATTAGCTCAGGATGTTTCAGGATGGTTTCAGGATGTTTCAGGATGGTTTCAGATGTTTCATGATGTTTCAGGATGGTTTCAGGATGGTTTCAGGATGGTTTCAGGATGGTTTCAGGATGTTTCAGGATGTTTCAGGATGGTTTCAGGATGGTTTCAGGATGTTTCATGATGTTTCAGGATGTTTCAGGATGGTTTCAGGATGGTTTCAGGATGTTTCATGATGTTTCAGGATGGTTTCAGGATGTTTCATGATGGTTTCAGGATGTTTCAGGATGGTTTCATGTCCTTATTCTGGGCTCCATGTGGAAGTCTCACCCGGAGGTATGATGAACTAAGTCAATTAAAGACAAAGCTTTCAAGTTGGACAACACGTCCTAATGAGGGAACGCATCTCAATGCAACAGGACCACTGTGACTGTGTTAAATTAATAATAAAAAAAAATGTGTCCAAAATTTGTCAATAAAAGAAAAAAAAGGAAAAAAGAAATATATATATATATATATATATATAAATCTGTCGTTAGCCCTGAGCGATAGACAGCAGCACTGTCCCTGATATCATTATACAGACAGATAATAGTAATGAGGTCTTTGTGGCCTGAAAGAGGGCTTGAACATTAGACTAATGACTCAGTAATCTTACTGATTTGTCTGAGTAATGAAATAACTGGCCTCTGGTGAGCCTGACAGCACTCTTCATTAATGGGACAGAGGGAGAGAGAGAGAGAGAGAGAGAGAGAGAGAGAGCGAGAGAGAGACAGAGAGAGAGAGAGCGAGAGAGAGAGAGAGAGAGCGAGAGAGCGAGAGAGAGACAGAGAGAGAGAGAGAGAGAGACAGAGAGAGAGAGAGAGAGAGAGAGAGAGCGAGAGAGAGACAGAGACAGAGAGAGAGAGAGAGACAGAGAGAGAGAGAGAGCGAGAGAGAGAGAGAGAGAGCGAGAGAGAGAGAGAGAACGTAGCTAATACATTAATTTGGCGAACGCATTAACGTGGTAAATGCTATTAGATGAACAGGGATTATTGAGGGCGGTTCGAAAGTCTACTGTAACATAACCCGTTGTGTCTGACCTTGACCCCAGAGAGGAGCCCTCACGGGAACAGCAACAATTAACTTGAAACACAAATATTCACAATGCCCCTATAAAAAGTGTATTTGAGACGTCGTCACTAGGAATGAGGACGATACATACAAGCCCTAATCAAAGCGGTCTAGAATGGTTTATCTGGTAGTCGTTTCCACCATGTGGAGTCAGCTTCCTGTCCATTCAGGAAGTACCTCCCCTAGCAATAAACTGTAATTCATCTGAAATAATTCCTGTCTACCAGTGCTGTAAAGTACTTCAGTAAAAAATACTTTAAAGTTCTACTTAAGTAGGTTTTGGGAATATCTGTACTTCACTATTTATATTTTTGACAACTTTTACTTTTACTTGACTACATTACTAAAGAAAATAATGCACTTTTTACTCCATACATTTTCCCTGACAACACTTATCAAGAGAACATCCCTGGTCGTCCCTACTGCCTCTGATCTGGAGGACTCACTAAACAGAGAACATCCCTGGTGATCCCTACTGCCTCTGATCTGGAGGACTCACTAAACAGAGAACATCCCTGGTCATCCCTACTGCCTCTGATCTGGAGGACTCACTAAACAGAGAACATCCCTGGTTGTCCCTACTGCCTCTGATCTGGAGGACTCACTAAACAGAGAACATCCCTGGTCGTCCCTACTGCCTCTGATCTGGAGGACTCACTAAACAGAGAACATCCCTGGTCGTCCCTACTGCCTCTGATCTGGAGGACTCACTAAACAGAGAACATCTCTGGTCATCCCTACTGCCTCTGATCTGGAGGACTCACTAAACAGAGAACATCCCTGGTCATCCCTACTGCCTCTGATCTGGAGGACTCACTAAACAGAGAACATCCCTGGTGATCCCTACTGCCTCTGATCTGGAGGACTCACTAAACAGAGAACATCCCTGGTCCTCCCTACTGCCTCTGATCTGGAGGACTCACTAAACAGAGAACATCCCTGGTCATCCCTACTGCCTCTGATCTGTAGGACTCACTAAACAGAGAACATCCCTGGTCATCCCTACTGCCTCTGATCTGTAGGACTCACTAAACAGAGAACATCCCTGGTCATCCCTACTGCCTCTGATCTGGAGGACTCACTAAACAGAGAACATCCCTGGTCCTCCCTACTGCCTCTGATCTGTAGGACTCACTAAACACACATGCTTTGTATATGTCTGAGTGTTGGAGTAATTTGAAATGATTCATATTTTTACTTTCAATACTCAAGTATATTATATTTTAGTTAAGAACAAATTCTTATATCCAGCGACGGCCTACCCCGGCCTAACCCAGACGACACTGGGCCAATTGTGTGCCGCCCTATGGGACCCCCAATCACAGCCGGATGTGATACAGCCTGGATTTGAACCAGGGACTGTAGTGACTCCTCTTGCACTGAGATGCAGTGCCTTAGACCGCTGCACTAATCGTGAGTCATTTACTTTTGATACTTAAGTATATTTACAACCAAATACTGTTAGACTTTTACTCAAGTAGTACTTTACTGGGTGACTTTCGCTTTAGTCATTATCTGTTAAGGTATCTTTACTTTTACTCGAGTAGTACAGTTGGGTACTTTTTCCACCATGCTGTCTACAGAGGTCAGGGGGGTTTTACAACATGCCCCAATGGGGGTATTACTCTCTACCATGCCCCAATGGGGGTCTTACTCTCTACCATGCCCCAATGGGGGTCTTACTCTCTACCATGCCCCAATGGGGGTCTGTTTACTCTCTATCATGCCCCAATGGGGGTCTGTTTACGCTCTACCATGCCCCAATGGGGGTCTGTTTACACTCTACCATGCCCCAATGGGGGTCTGTTTACGCTCTACCACGCCCCAATGGGGGTCTGTTTACTCTCTACCATGCCCCAATGGGGGTCTGTTTACTCTCTACCATGCCCCAATGGGGGTCTGTTTACTCTCTACCATGCCCCAATGGGGGTCTGTTTACTCTCTACCATGCCCCAATAGGGGTCTGTTTACTCTCTACCATGCCCCAATGGGTGTCTGTTTACTCTCTACCACGCCCCAATGGGGGTATTTTTTCGCTCTACCATGCCCCAATGGGGGTATTTTTTTCGCTCTACCATGCCCCAATGGGGGTCTGTTTACGCTCTACCATGCCCCAATGGGGGTCTGTTTACTCTCTACCATGCCCCAATGGGGGTCTGTTTACTCTCTACCATGCCCCAATGGGGGTCTGTTTACGCTCTACCATGCCCCAATGGGGGTCTGTTTACTCTCTACCGGGACATAGGATTCTTATGTGTCCAGAGGCAGGTTGGTTGGTGAAGGGAGGGACAACACATGGCATGTGTGTGTGTGTGTGTGTGTGTGCGCGTGCGTGTGTGCGTGCGTGCGTGTGTGTGTGTGTGTGTGTGTGTGTGTGTGTGTGTGTGTGTGTGTGTGTGTGTGTGTGTGTGTGCGTGCGCGTGTATGTGCGCGTGCGTGCGTGCGTGCGTGTGTGTGTAACTGAGGTGGGATAATTGGCTCTCAGTTGAACACGTGCCAGCAGCTGGCACCTCATCAGGAGCCATTCTGGATGGAAGAGAAGTCCACAGAGACACCTCCAGGTGCAAAATGGATTATTTTATCAAATCCCATTCTTATTTACACCGCCATATGTCGAGTCAGATCTTTCTCATCTCACTACTCCAACGATTGTTGCTTATTATTATTACCTAACAAAACATGATTTACATTTTAATTCAAAGAATATAACATCTATTTTAGTAAATTATGTTTGTATTATTTCTTTTGTTTTTGTATCTTCATCTTTACATTTTTCTGATGTTATTTCATTATCATTGTTTTTTTTGATGGTTAGACTGGCAGAATATCAATTTTATCCATTTACATTTACATTTACGTCATTTAGCAGACGCTCTTATCCAGAGCGACTTACAAATTGGTGCATTCACCTTATGACATCAGTTGTATCCTTTAGACTGTCAGAATGTCAGTTGTATCTTTTTGTCACGTCCTGACCATAGCAAGATGTTTTCGTTTTTTTGTCATTCAGTTTATTTATGTATCGCATAGTTTCACAGTGTAAATAAAATGTGGAACGACACACACGCTGCACTTTGGTCCGCTCATTCCTACGACAACCGTGACACTTTTAGACTGTCAAGAATATCAATTGTATCCTTCAGACTGTCAGTTGTATCTTTTGTGTGCGAGGGATGTATTAAGATATTTACCTGTGTTGGGCCACTGGACTCAGCAACTAAGGGCCTGGCTGACAGGCAGCACAGGTAGAGTAACAGATGGAATGAAAGAACCTACACAGCAACATACAGCACTAATGAGATAACACACTCACAGCAAACATTCAAACAACATTTTAGACAACACTACAGTCGTGGCCAAACGTTTTGAGAATGACACAAATTTTAATTTTCACAAAGTTCGCTGCTTCGGTGTCTTTAGATATTTTTGTCAGATGTTACTATGGAATACTGAAGTATAATTGCAAGCGTTTCATAAGTGTCAAAGGCTTTTATTGACAATTACATGAAGTTGATGCAAAGAGTCAATATTTGCAGTGTTGACCCTTCTTTTTCAAGACCTCTGCAATCCGCCCCGGCATGCTGTCAATTAACTTCTGGGCCACATCCTGACTGATGGCGGCCCATTGTTGCATAATCAATGCTTGGAGTTTGTCAGAATTTGTGGGTTTTTGTTTGTCCAGCCGCCTCTTGAGGATTGACCACAAGTTCTCAATGGGATTAAGGTCTGGGGAGTTTCCTGGCCATGGACCCAAAATATCGATGTTTTGTTTCCCGAGCCACTTTGTTATCACTTTTGCCTTATGGCAAGGTGCTCCATCATGCTGGAAAAGGCATTGTTCATCACCAAACTGTTCCTGGATGGTTGGGAGAAGTTGCTCTCAGAGGATGTGTTGGTACCATTCTTTATTCATGGCTGTGTTCTCAGGCAAAATTGTGAGTGAGCCCACTTCCTTGGCTGAGAAGCAACCCCACACATGAATGGTCTCAGGATGCTTTACTGTTGGCATGACACAGGACTGATGGTAGCGCTCACCTTGTCTTCTCCGGACAAGCCCGAAACAATCGGAAAGGGGATTCATCAGAGAAAATGACTTTACCCCAGTCCTCAGCAGTCCAATCCCTGTACCTTTTGCAGAATATCAGTCTGTCCCTGATGTTTTTCCTGTAGAGAAGTGGCTTCTTTGCTGCCCTTCTTGACACCAGGCCATCCTCCAAAAGTCTTCGCCTCACTGTGCGTGCAGATTCACTCACACCTGCCTGCTGCCATTCCTGAGCAAGCTCTGTACTGGTGTTGCCCCGATCCCACAGCTGAATCAACTTTAGGAGACGGTCCTGGCGCTTGCTAGACTTTCTTGGGCGCCCTGAAGCCTTCTTCACAACAATTGAACCGCTCTCCTTGAAGTTCTTGATGATCCAATAAATGGTTGATTTAGGTGCAATCTTACTGGCAGCAATATCCTTGCCTGTGAAGCCCTTTTTGTGAAAAGCAATGATGACGGCACGTGTTTCCTTGCAGGTAAACATGGTTGAGAGAGGAAGAACAATGATTCCAAGCACCATCCTCCTTTTGAAGCTTCCAGTCTGTTATTCAAACTCAATCAGCATGACAGAGTGATCTCCAGCCTTGTCCTTGTCAATATTCACACCTGTGTTAACGAGAGAATCGCTGACGTGATGTCAGCTGGTCCTTTTGTGGCAGGGCTGAAATGCAGTGGAAATGTTTTTGGGGGATTCAGTTAATTTGCATGGCAAAGAGGGACTTTGAAATTAATTGCAATTCATCTGATCACTCTTCATAACATTCTGGAGTATATGCAAATTGCCATCATACAAACTGAGGCAGCAAACTTTGTGAAAATTAATATTTGTGTCATTCTCAAAACTTTTGGCCACGACTGTACATTTAAATTAAATAGTAAGCATATCAATGAGACAATAATATTAATTTTTTTACCTCATGTTTTTATTTTTGTATTTATTTAACCTTTATTTAACTAGGCAAGTCAGTTAAGAACAAATTCTTATTTACACTGACGGCCTACCGGGGAACAGTGGGTTAACTGTCTACCGAAAAGCAAAAGGCCTCCTGTGGGAACGGGATTATATATCTTTTTTAAATCGATAAAAATACAGGACAAAACGACAAGAGAGACAACACAACACTACATAAAGAGAGACCTAAGACGACAACATAGCATGGCAGCACCACAACATGACAACAACATGGTAGCAACACAACATGGCAGCAGCACAACATGGTAGCAACACAACATGGTAGCAGCACAACATGGCAGCAGCACAACATGGCAGCAGCACAACATGGCAGCAGCACAAAACAGGGTACGAACATTGTTGGGCACAGACAACAGCACTAAAGGCAAGAAAGTAGAGACAATAATACATCACGTGAAGCAATCACATATTCAAGAAATAATCTACCTAAGTAATGATGATATAATGATTTTATTTATTTATTTTAATTTTACCTTTATTTAATGATGATGGGGAACTAAGTAATATAACCTCACACGCACAAGTACACGCACACTCACTCACTCACACACACCCTGACACGAATAAACACACTCACTCACTCCCTCACACACACTCACTCCCTCACACACACACACTCACTCACTCCCTCACACACACTCACTCCCTCACACACACTCACTCACTCCCTCACACACACACACTTACTCCCTCACACACACTCACTCACTCACTCCCTCACACACACACTGACACGAATAAACACACACACACACTCACTCCCTCACACACACACACTCACTCCCTCACACACACTCACTCACTCCCTCACACACACACTGACACGAATAAACACACACACACACTCACTCCCTCACACACACACACTCACTCACTCCCTCACACACACACACTCACTCACTCCCTCACACACACACACTCACTCCCTCACACACACTCACTCACTCCCTCACACACACACACTCACTCCCTCACACACACACACTCACTCACTCCCTCACACACACACTCACTCGCACAGTCTTCAAGTCTTGAGATATGCAGCACTATTTTTTCCATCCAAAGGCAGAAATTAGCGGTGCGATGAAGAGCGATCCATGGCATTTTTTCTTTCACATGTCAAAATCATTTCACTGGATGATTAATCTCCGTCTCCGTGGTCACCCCTGCGGTCAGGCTCCAGGCCTCGCCCCTGCCCATGCACCTGCCACTCTTTGCCCCAGCTCCCGCCTGGCCCCAGCCCCAGGCCTGCACAGCGAGAGAGGAGAGAGAGGAGAGGAGAGAGAGGGAGAAGAGGCCTTAACCTCGTGTCCAGCTGTTCCACTAGCTATAAGGAAGGGAAGGAAAGCCAGGGTAGAGCTGTGAGCCTGGGTAGGGCTGTAAGCCAGGGTAGGGCTATGAGCCAGGGTAGGGCTGTGAGCCAGGGTAGAGCTGTGAGCCAGGGTAGGGCTGTGAGCCAGGGTAGGGCTGTGAGCCAGGGTAGAGCTGTGAGCCAGGGTAAAGCTGTGAGCCAGGGTAGGGCTGTGAGCCAGGGTAGGGCTGTGAGCCAGGGTAGGGCTGTGAGCCAGGGTAGGGCTGTGAGCCAGAGTAGGGCTGTGAGCCAGGGTAGGGCTGTGAGCCAGGGTAGGGCTGTGAGCCAGGGTAGGGCTGTGAGCCAGGGTAGGGCTGTGAGCCAGGGTAGGGCTGTAAGCCAGGGTAGGGCTGTGAGCCAGCAGGGTAGGGCTGTGAGCCAGGGTAGGGCTATGAGCCAGGGTAGGGGTATGTGCCAGGGTAGGGCTATGAGCCAGGGTAGGGCTGTGAGCCAGAGTAGGGCTGTGAGACAGGGTAGGGCTGTGAGCCAGGGTAGGGCTGTGAGCCAGGGTAGGGCTATGAGCCAGGGTAGGGCTATGAGCCAGGGTAGGGCTGTGAGACAGGGTAGGGCTGTGAGACAGGGTACGGCTATGAGCCAGGGTAGGGCTATGAGCCAGGGTAGGGCTGTGAGCCAGGGTAGGGCTATGAGCCAGGGTAGGGCTGTGAGCCAGGGTAGGGCTGTGAGCCAGGGTATGGCTATGAGCCAGGGTAGAGCTGTGAGCCAGGGTAGGGCTGTGAGCCAGGGTAGGGCTGTGAGCCAGGGTAGGGCTGTGAGCCAGCAGGGTAGGGCTGTGAGCCAGGGTAGGGCTATGAGCCAGGGTAGGGGTATGTGCCAGGGTAGGGCTATGAGCCAGGGTAGGGCTATGAGCCAGAGTAGGGCTGTGAGACAGGGTAGGGCTGTGAGCCAGGGTAGGGCTGTGAGCCAGGGTAGAGCTGTGAGCCAGGGTAGGGCTGTGAGCCAGGGTAGAGCTGTGAGCCAGGGTAGGGCTATGAGCCAGGGTAGGGCTGTGAGCCAGGGTAGGGCTGTGAGCCAGGGTAGGGCTGTGAGCCAGGGTAGGGCTGTGAGCCAGGGTAGGGCTATGAGCCAGGGTAGGGCTATGAGCCAGGGTAGGGCTGTGAGCCAGGGTAGGGCTGTGAGACAGGGTACGGCTATGAGCCAGGGTAGGGCTATGAGCCAGGGTAGGGCTGTGAGCCAGGGTAGGGCTATGAGCCAGGGTAGGGCTGTGAGCCAGGGTAGGGCTGTGAGCCAGGGTATGGCTATGAGCCAGGGTAGAGCTGTGAGCCAGGGTAGGGCTGTGAGCCAGGGTAGGGCTGTTCTGGCTGTTCGCCAGTGTAGGGCTATTAGCCAGGGTAGGGCTGTGAGCCAGCAGGGTAGGGCTGTGAGCCAGGGTAGAGCAATGAGCCAGGGTAGGGCTATGAGCCAGGGTAGGGCTATGAGCCAGGGTAGGGATGTGAGCCAGGGTAGGGCTGTGAGCCAGAGTCGGGCTGTGCTATGCTGCCGTGGATTTGCGTTCCAAATACCATGTCAAAAGGAGCGCACTATTTAGGGAATAGGGTGTCACTTGGGACGTAGAAGAGGATAAGCCTGGATTGGACAGACAGACAGACAGACAGACAGACAGACAGACAGACAGACAGACAGACAGACAGACAGACAGACAGACAGACAGACAGACAGACAGACAGACAGACAGACAGACAGACAGACAGACAGACAGACTGACTGACGCGAATGAAGCTTGGCACTCCAATCTCTGCGTCTCTGCCTCCCTCCAACTGTGACCTCCTGCTCTTGACCTGCCCACTGTGTCCCTGGCTGCGTCCACTATGGGCCCTGGTCAACAATAGTGCAATATATAGGGTACATTTGGGTCGCAGTCCCTGTGATTAGAGTCAGGAGGTTACAACTGCCAGGTCACAGTTGTAAATAAGAACTTGTTCTCAACTAGCTTACCTGGTTAAATAAAGAAACATTTAAAAGGAGTGGTGTCAGTGTCCTGACTGATTAGAGTCAGGAGTGGTGTCAGTGTCCTGACTGATTAGAGTCAGGAGTGGTGTCAGTGTCCTGACTGATTAGAGTCAGGAGTCGTGTCAGTGTCCTCACTGATTAGAGTCAGGAGTCCTCACTGATTAGAGTCAGGAGTGGTGTCAGTGTCCTCACTGATTAGAGTCAGGAGTGGTGTCAGTGTCCTCACTGATTAGAGTCAGGAGTAGTGTCAGTGTCCTCACTGACTGTCAGTGACCGACAGGCACAACACTCTACAAGCTATGTACTATCCAGGTACTACAAGCTATGTACTGTCCAGGTACTACACGCTACAAGCTATGTACTATCCAGGTACTACACGCTACAAGCTATGTACTATCCAGGTACTACACGCTACAAGCTATGTATCATCCAGGTACTACACGCTACAAGCTATGTACTATCCAGGTACTACACGCTATGTACTGTCCAGGTACTACACGCTACAAGCTATGTACTATGCAGGTACTACACGCTACAAGCTATGTATCATCCAGGTACTACACGCTACAAGCTATGTATCATCCAGGTACTACACGCTACAAGCTATGTACTCTCCAGGCATCTCACATCCTCACCTGCCCTCTCCTCTTCTTCAGGTGTGAAGAAACCACACAAATACGCTTGAATGCATTCACCCCAGTAGCCGGACGCCTCTCTGGCCTGGTGTAAGTGTCGCTGCCGTGTTGCCTCTCCACAGCCAACTGGCTGGTGCACTGCAGTGATCCTTCCTCGAAGGGTTCTCCCCCCTTCCCTGGAGAACGAAGTTAGTAGGCTGCTTCTGGATGACTTGGTTGGTGCTCCTGTTCTTGCTCCTACCAACCAGCCATGGAGATATGTCACTCACCGTGGAAGTAGAAAGCAGCGACCTCTGGCAAAGGGGGCCTCCTTGACGATGGTAAGCCCGGACTAGAAACAGCTTTTCCAATCTGGATCCAGATGTTCCGGCGTCTTCTTCCCTGGGGGCTTCCGATTCGAAATTGGATCTGCAGGTACCTGCACCTTCGTCCTCTGTTCTGGCTCCCTCTCTGGTGGCTTTGACCTTGGGTTCAGATCCTCAGAGCTCACCCCTCATTGGATCGTGAGGTTGTCTGAGACTCCGGCCCTTTCATCATCCACAAAGGATTCTACTGCTGGCTCGGGTCCATCGGGCCCCACCGCCTTTCGGATTTTGAAGGTTTTGCGAAACCACTCGAGGCAAAAGAACGGCCGGACCTACTCAGCCATTGCTCCAGCTGTCGTCATCGGCCGCTCTGTGGTGAGAAACATCTTGGTTCCCAAGGCAAAAAATCCTGTGCTATCCTGGAGCACGAGTAAAGGACATTACAAGGCTACTTCCGACCGTTCAACGACAGCTGCTGGGAGCTGAAGCTATCGTAGTCCATGTGGGGTCAAACGACAATAGGAGGACTAGCTCGGGAACTGCTGAAAATTGATTTTAAAGAACCGATTCCTGCTCTGAAAGGTTCCAAAAAGTGGCCAATTTTTTCAGGTCCGGTACGATCGTTGGACAGCAGGTGTGAAATATTCAGCAGGCTACTAGTATTACACACCTGGCTAAAAGATTACTGTAGCTCTGTTGGAATAACTTTTATAGATAACTTTGACACCTTCCATTCAAATAATCTTGACTACTGGACTCTGTCCATGCATTATAAGGCTGCGTTGAGACAATTACCTATCAATGACCCAAGCCCAGCTCAGATAATCCCTACCATTGTGTCGCTGATTTGTCGTAATGCTGCAGCAAATGTACATTATACCTAGGGGCATTGGTAGTCACACTGTAGGTAATCTAATTTATGTCCCTCTATTCCTCTGTCGATCGTGCAGCATTGTATGCAGTAATGTGCCTGTGAACCAGAGTTATACTGTTCGCACAGAGGCGATGTGCCCTATTAGGAAGTTCACTGTGTGCAACTCACCCTGCACTGTCAGCTCAAACATAAGTAACATGAGCATGTCTACTTCTGATAAGCTTCCCACTAAGGAATAAAAACAATCAAGCATACCAGAAAAGTGCTAAAAAAATATCCTACATTAACATATGTAGCCTAAGAAACAAGTTTTATCAAATTTGCTAGTAACAGATGACATTCATATTCTGACTCTGAAACTCTCTGAAACTCACTTAGATAATACCTTTGATGATACAGTGGTAGCAATATATGGTTATAACATCTACCGAAAAAACAGAAATGCCAATGGGGGAGGTGTTGCGGTCAATATTCAGAACCACATTCCTGTAAAGCTTAGAGACGATCTAATGTTAAATACTGTTGAAGTAATACGGCTACAGGTTCATCTGCCTCACCTAAAGCCCATTCTGGTGGGAAGCTGCTATAGACCACCAAGTGCTAACAGTCAGTATCTGGATAATATGTGTGAAATGCTTGATGATGTATGTGATATCAACAGAGATGTATATTTTCTGGGTGACCTAAATATTGACTGGCTTTCATCAGGCTGTCCATTCAAGAAAAAGCTTCAAACTGTAACTAGTGCCTGCAACCTGGTTCAGCTTATCAGTCAACCTACAATTGTTCCACAATTAACATTTTTGAGATTATGCCGCGGGACTTAGAGGTAATTTGTAGTTTATTTTGTTACCCTGCGTTACTGCTTCATTACTCCAGACCACCACAAGGGGGAGTTAGAGCACTGATTATGCTTTTGGGTCTAATGTGTCTCTACCTGAATGAATGCTGTCAATAAATGGGCAATATAAACCAAATAGAACCAGATAATTGTGCATGACTTCAAAATTGAATTTGAATGAACTGAATGATGAGGATGAAGAAGAAGAAGAGGGTGATTGAACTTAAGAACAATAATGTAAGAATTGCTCTTCCTCTGTCCGAAGCGCACAAAAATACACTTATTTTTGTTTCTACTTGGTCAGAAGAAGCTGTAACTAGACTGTAGCATATTACTGACTAAAACTGTTGTTTACACTAAGGTTTTTATTTGAAGTGAAATGAAAATGTTCACTTATATCCCATGATATTCTTTTAAGATATATGTGTTGACTGAATATAAGCAGCAAGTGATGTCTGCTAAATTAACAAGTCAAATTAACAAGTCATAAAGCCTCTCGGCACCTATGACAATACAAACGACAACTACATCACACCTGCCCACTTACTCACACCCCCAGCTCCAGCACCTGCGTCACTCTTCGCCACATGGCCTCAAACTGCACCACTTTGTTTCTCTTCGTTGCCCATGCACTAGGCAGGTATCCTAGTGGTTAGAGCATTGGACTAGTAACCGAAAGGTTGCTCGATCGAATCCCTGAGCTGACATGGTAGAAATCTGTTGTTCTGCTCCTGAGCAAGGCAGTTAACCTACTGTTCCCCGGGCGCTGAAAACGTGGATATTGATTATGGCAACTGACTTCTCACTGAAACTACACATCCATCTGAAGCTGACTTCTCTCTGAAACTACACATCCATCTGAAGCTGACTTCTCTCTGAAACTACACATCCATCTGAAACTGACTTCTCTCTGAAACTACACATCCATCTGAAGCTGACTTCTCTCTGAAACTACACATCCATCTGAAGCTGACTTCTCTCTGAAACTACACATCCATCTGAAGCTGACTTCTCTCTGAAACTACACATCCATCTGAAACTGACTTCTCTCTGAAACTACACATCCATCTGAAGCTGACTTCTCTCTGAAACTACACATCCATCTGAAACTGATTTCTCTCTGAAACTACACATCCATCTGAAGCTGACTTCTCTCTGAAACTACACATCCATCTGAAGATGACTTCTCTCTGAAACTACACATCCATCTGAAACTGACTTCTCTCTGAAACTACACATCCATCTGAAACTGATTTCTCTCTGAAACTACACATCCATCTGAAGCTGATTTCTCTCTGAAACTACACATCCATCTGAAGATGACTTCTCTCTGAAACTACACATCCATCTGAAGCTGACTTCTCTCCGAAACTACACATCCATCTGAAGCTGACTTCTCTCTGAATCTACACATCCTTCTGAAACTGGCTTCTCTCTGAAACTACACATCCATCTGAAGATGACTTCTCTCTGAAACTACACATCCATCTGAAACTGACTTCTCTCTGAAACTACACATCCATCTGAAGATGACTTCTCGCTGAATCTACGCATCCATCTGAAGCTGACTTCTCTCTGAAACTACACATCCATCTGAAACTGACTTCTCTCTGAAACTACACATCCATCTGAAACTGACTTCTCTCTGAAACTACACATCCATCTGAAACTGACTTCTCTCTGAAACTACACATCCATCTGAAGCTGACTTCTCTCTGAAACTACACATCCATCTGAAGCTGACTTCTCTCCGAAACTACACATCCATCTGAAGCTGACTTCTCTCTGAATCTACACATCCTTCTGAAACTGGCTTCTCTCTGAAACTACACATCCATCTGAAGATGACTTCTCTCTGAAACTACACATCCATCTGAAACTGACTTCTCTCTGAAACTACACATCCATCTGAAGATGACTTCTCGCTGAATCTACGCATCCATCTGAAGCTGACTTCTCTCTGAAACTACACATCCATCTGAAACTGACTTCTCTCTGAAACTACACATCCATCTGAAACTGACTTCTCTCTGAAACTACACATCCATCTGAAACTGACTTCTCTCTGAAACTACACATCCATCTGAAGCTGACTTCTCTCTGAAACTACACATCCATCTGAAGATGACTTCTCTCTGAAACTACACATCCATCTGAAGCTGACTTCTCTCTGAAACTACACATCCATCTGAAACTGACTCTTCATCCTTTGCAACAACACAATTACCAGGTGGACAGTAGGCCTCTTGAAGCGATACAGGAAATCAACTAGATCCACAAGTATTATTTCACAATAGCTGGACTTATGTTATCTGCAGTTTTGAGCTGCACTGTCTCACTCCGTAGTGGATAACATCCACTCTTCATTTATCTAAGGTATAAGTATAGTATTTTTTGAGTGTAATTGCGTCATTGTATTTACCCAAGTTCTCTCTCAACTCTGGGAATACCCACCAGCGGATGTCTTGTTGTTGCCTGATGCAGGACTCCAGTGCGATATCAGATGGAGTGACTGAAACGTTCACACCTCCATTCATTTACAAAAGGGTAGTCTGATAGCTCGGCTAGGTGTGAAAAATACCCCCAATTTGTGCCACAGTTTAGACTACCTATAGATGATGTGGTCAGTCAGAGTTGAGTCCAAAAAAAAGGGGCAAACTTGCAAAGTATTACATGTACATATTACCTCAACTAACCGGTGCCCCGGCACAATGACTCTATACCGGTGCCCCCGCACATTGACTCTATACCGGTGCCCCCGCACACTGACTCTATATCGGTGCCCCGGCACATTGACTCTATACCGGTGCCCCCGCACATTGACTCTATACCGGTGCCCCTGCACACTGTCTCTATACCGGTGCCCCCTGCACATTGACTCTATACCGGTGCCCCTGCACATTGACTCTATACCGGTGCCCCTGCACACTGTCTCTATACCGGTGCCCCCGCACATTGATTCTATACCGGTGCCCCCGCACATTGACTCTATACCGGTGCCCCCTGTATTTAGCCTTGCTTGTTATTTTACTGCTGCTGTTTAATTATTTGTTACTTTTATTTTCTATTTTCTACT